>NC_080175.1:85402622-85562380 GCF_950295315.1 Erinaceus europaeus | reverse complement strand
AGTCAATGTTATGTGAAAGATAACCCTAGCAGTGTCATGAATGGCTCCACACATCAGTTCCTACATACAAAATGCTTTTCCCTTTGGAGAACCTTTCAGCAGCAAAAGGGAAAGAAGGGAGCAGAGAAGGCACTGGGAGTTGTGGTACATGATGATATAAATGGGCCTAACTTGGGGGTGAGAGCAATTTGCAGACACTTAGGAGATAAGAAATTGCACCCATGTACCAACAACTGTACTGTAAACCATTAAGACCCCCCCACACACACTGAAATGATTAAGAAAGAATACTTAAACATTGTCATAGGAAATCATACACTTAGTTTACATGACAAAATTAAAGAGAAAAGATCTGTAAGTACAGATACACACAAGTATGTTCATAGTAAAATTAGGAGGAAATAGTCAGTGATTATTATAATCTCTCTGTAATAGGCCATGTCACAAAGACATGCATTTGTTTGTTTGTTTCAGGTAGAGAGAAACAGAGACAAAGGAGCAGAGAGAATGTGAAAAGGCTCACAGCACTGAAATTGCCTCCAGTGCAGTGGGGACCAGGTTTGAACTTGGAGCACGTACATGGCAAAGCAGCACGCCATCCAAGTGAGCTATTTTCTAGTCCTCATAAAAAGTATTTATAACTAACTTTTCCCCTGCATCATCTCCCTCGCATCTAGTCATGTTTCTTTTGCCAGTTGGATTCCTGAAGGACCTGGACCTTTAGTAGCTGTGCCTGGACTGAACTGTTAACAGTAGCCATTGATCTTAGTCCCAGTGCCTGGTGATAGATACTAAGACACCTGAAAGGGGCACCCTATACCACGCATATCCTTCTTTCCTTTTTTTTTTTTTAAATATTTATTTCTTCCTTTTGTTGCCCTTATTGTTTTACTGTTGTAGTTATTATTGTTGTTGATGATGATGCCATCGTTGTTGGATAGGACAGAGAGAAAAGGAGAGAGAAGGGGAAGACAGAGAGGGGGAGAGAAAGACACCTGCAGACCTGCTTCACCGCCTGTGAAGCGACTCCCCTGCAGGTGGGGAGCCAGGGGTTCCTTATGCCAGTCAGTCCTTGCACTTTGCTCCACCTGAGCTTAAGCTGCTGCGCTACTGCCCGACTCCCCACACATATTCTTTCTTAACCAAAATACATACAGTCTTCTGAAAAACCTTGTCCCAGACCTGCAAAGTATTGCTACTTATCTGAATTTACTGACCATTTTGTTTGCTGATTGACAGAGACAACATCCCCCACTCTTCATACTTCACTTTGTGCTTGTCATTTGTCCGGATCTACTCTGATTTTTTTTTTCTCCAAAACTGTTGACCTTTTGCTTTTCTATACATTCTCACTTTTTAATAAAATTTTTATTTATAAAAAGGAAACACAGACATAAACCATAGGATAAGAGGGGTACAACTCCACACAATTCCCACCAACAGAACTCATATCCCATCCCCTCCCCTGATAGCTTTTCTATTCTTTATCCCTCTGGGAGTATGGACCCAGGATCATTATGGAGTACAGAAGGTGGAAGGTCTGGCTTCTGTAATTGCTTCCCCACTGAACATGGGTATTGGCAGATGAATCCATACTCCCAGCCTGCCTCTCTCTTTCCCTAGTGGGGTGGGGATCTGGAGAAGCGGGGCTCTAGGACACATTGGTGGGGTCGTCTGCTCAGGGTGGTCTGGTTGGCATCATGGTAGCATCTAGAACCTGGTGGCTGAAAAAAGAGTTAACATACAAAGCCAAACAAATTGTTGAACAATCATGGACCTAAAGGCTGGAATATTGCATACGAAGGTTTGGGGAGTCTCCGTTTTGAAGATAGCTAGTAGACCTATTTTAGTTATATTCCAAAGGGCCCATGACTATGCTAGCTTTTTCCTGAGCCTGACCTCTGATATGCAGGTGGACCCAAGTTATTGTCCACAGAGATGATGCCATGGCTGGAGAAAGAGCTAGAAAGCTGCATCAGGGAAGAGAGTAGCTCCCAAATATGGGAAAGATGTATAAATATTGTTGATTTTAGACCCCATCAATTTGATCTGGAGTCCATATTCAGCTGAGGAGCCTATGTAACCTCTGCATCGCTGTAGGTCTGAGCTCACATTCTGTGGTCATGAGTAAGACTGTTCCTAGCTGCCCCAATTTCAGGCCCCATCTTCCCCAGGTGGTAGATAGAGTATGTTATTCAGCCTCCCTTCAGAGGATGGAAACATTCTCACTTCTCAATCAATCTAATACAGTCCACTATCATCACCTACACAATTTATTATTAAGTGAAATATATAGAGAGCAGAATCAAAAAAAACTTCTGGCTAAAAAACAGTACATGTGGTCCGGGAGGTGGTGCAGTAGATAAAGCATTGGACTCTCAAGCATGAGGTCCTGAGTTCAATCCTTGGCAGCACATGTACCAGAGTGATGTCTGGTTCTTTCTCTCTCTCTCTCCTCCTATCTTTCTCATTAATAAATAAATAAATAAAATCTTTAAAAAAAACAGTACATTTGTTGTGGTCTGGGAGCTAGCACAGTGGATAAAGCATTGGACTCTCAAGCATGAGGTCCTGAGTTCAATCCCTGGCGGCACATGTACCAGGGTGATGCCTTGTTCTTTCTCTCTCCTCTTATATTTCTCATTAATAAATAAAATCTAAAAAAAAAAGTACATGTGCCAACAATTTGTACTGTAATCCATTAAGCCCCAAATATAATTGAAAAAAAGTGAATTACCAAGTTTATTTCCTTTCTTTCTGAAAACTTTATATAAAATTTAGTGAATTAAGAATATTTACATTTTTATATGTATGTGTATAAAATGCAAGGGCAAATAAAATGAAAAAAGTCCCACTGTATGAGATATTTCCTCAATTTTCAAAAAATAGAGTGAAAAGGGTGGCTAACAAGTGACTGACTAGAATAGAGGAAGGATGCAGAGCCAACCAATTCACCCTGAGAGTCTCAGCAGTTTTGGGCTGCAAGGACACCCTGTCATGCTCCAGAACTAGGTCCCTTCTCACTCACACATCCATACCTCTCAGCAAAGAAGAAACCAGAAAGTGATTCTCTGAATAATACTAACCAGAAAAGGTCCAAATCTACGAAGGGCGGGGGGGGGGGGGGCAGCCAGGGAAGGAAAAGAAAATAAGAAAAATGCAGTTGAATGGATTATAATAAACCAGGGAGCTAATAACATAGGATTAAAAGACTCATAATATATTGAGCCATAAACTCCTGTATTAGTTTCCTCGTGCTGCCATTCTAAAGTACCACAAACCACAAACTCAGCAACTTAAACAATAGAAATAGATTGTCTTACAGTCCTGCCTGCTAAAAGTCCAAGATCAAGGCTTAGGCAGGATTAATTGATCCCTTCTGCATACTGTTAAGTTAGGGAGAATCTTTTTTTTTTTTTTAAGTCATTCTAGAGTTTGCAATTTTTTTATTTATTTTTACCAGATCACTTCTCAGCTCCTGCTTACAGAGGTGCAGAGGATTGAAACAGAAACCTTTACTGCCTCAGCTATGAAAAGTTTTTTTGTGTGCCCTTTGTGGTATCTCCTCAGCCATGTTAGGAAAAACCTATTCCCTACCTCTGTCCTATTTTCTTGGGAGGGGGGGGTTTGGTTATGGCAATCCTTGATATTTCTTGTCTACTGCTCCATCACATTGACCTCTACCTTATTATATTTTAATTTTTTTAAAGAAATTTTCCCTTTTGTTGCCCTTGTTGTTTATCATTGTTGTTATTGCTGTCATTGTTGTTGGATAGGACAGAGAGAAATCAAGAGAGGAGAGGAAGACAGAGAGGGGGAGAGAAAGACAGACACCTGCAGACCTGTTTCACTGCCACCTGTGAAGCAACTCCCCTGCAGGTGGGGAGCTGGGGCTGAACTGGATTCCTTGCCCTTCCAGCCATGTACACTTAACCTGTTGTGCCACTGCCCAGCTCCCTTTTTAATTTTTTTTTTTTAGTGATTTAATATTGATTTGCTAAATTACGAGATGAACAAGGGAACAATTCCACACATTTCCCACCACTGGAGTTCTGTGCCCCACTCTCCTCTGGTGGGAACTGCAATAGCTCCTCCCAGGTTGCAGATATGGGTTGGCGATATCTAGCTATCTACCTAGCTATCGATTTATATCTTTTTGTGTCTATGTATTGTCCCCATTTTTATTCACTTCTACAGTCACATCTACTTCCAAGAATCCTTCCTTTTTCCTCTTCTCTCTCAGATAAGTGAAATAGTATCTGGCTTCCTCTAGCGGTGCTCTTTGTTTTTTGTTGTTCAGAAACCAGTGAAGAGATATTAGAAAGGAAAACAGGAAGCTAGAACAAATGCAGAGCATATTATGAGAAAATAATGCAATACAAATAAAACACAAACTTGTATATATTTCTTTTTTTTTTTTTTCATAGATACTTTCCTTCCTAGCTCTGTTTCCTCTTGCTTCAATATGAACTTGTGTTTCCTCTTGGTTGAAAACAGTAGTCATTCTGGTTTGTTTCTGTGCAGTCTGCTTTCTTAGCAATGAATATTTATAAATTAAAACGGTAGAGTGAGTCGGGCAGTAGCACCCCGGGTTAAGCGCATGTGGCGCTAAGCGCAAGGACCCGCCTAAGGATCCCTTTCGAGCCCCAGGCTCCCCACCTGCAGGGGAGTCGCTTCACAGGCGGTGAAGCAGGTCTGCAGGTGTCTTTATCTTTCTCTCCCCCTCTCTGTCTTCCCCTCTTCTCTCCATTTCTCTCTGTCCTATCCAACAACAACGACATCAATCATAACTACAACAATAAAACAACAAGGGCAACAAAAGGGAATAAATTAAATATTTTTTTTAAAAAATTAAAATGGTAGAAAACCACCTGATAAAAGAAAACTGAGAAAAGCCTTGGATTTCTCAACACAACAGTAGATACTGAAAGACAATGAATGGAGCAACTAGTGAAGTAGTTCAGCAAGTAAAGGCTGAATGAGACCAGTGTTTGCTAACTGCCACTACATAGTCCAGAGACTTAGATTGGTCTTTCTTTCTCATAAAAAAAATAATATAAAATAAATAAATAAATGAATGAATCTAAACAAACAAAAAATCGGGTTGGGAACACAGCATGTCAGTTATGTAAAGGACTTTCATGCCTGAAGCTCTGAGGTTCTAGGTTCAATCTCCAGCACCATAATAATCTAAAGAAAGCAGTGCTCTGTTCTCTCTCCTCCTCCTCTCTCTCTCTCCCTCACTTTACTTATTCTCTCATTAAAAATGTATAAATAATGAAGTAGATAAAATATTTTTAAATAGGAAGTCTGGCGGTAGCGCAGCGGGTTAAGCGCACTTGGCGTAAAGTGCAAGGACCGGTTAGGATCCCGGTTCAAGTTCCCGCCTCCCCACCTGCAGGGGAGTCGCTTCACAGGCGGTGAAGCAGGTCTGCAGGTGTCTGTCTCTCTTCCTCTCTATCTCCCCCTTCTCTCTCAATTTCTCTCTGTCTCTATCCAATAACAAATTTTAAAAAATAATAATAAATAAAGTTTTAAAATATTTTTTAAATGTTTTTTATGTTTTATTTACTTATTATTGTATACAGACAGAGAGAAATTGAGAGGGGAAAACAGAGAGGGAGACAGACAGAGAGACACCTACAGCCCTGCTTCACCATTCGTGAAGATTTCCCCCTGCAGGTGGGGACTAGGGGCTTGAACCTGGAACCTTGTGCACTGGAATGCATGCACTTAACCAAGTGCACCACCTGGCCCCAACAAAATATTTTTTTTAAAAAAAGCAGTGCCTTTAAATTATCAAGATAGAGGTTGGGTGGTGGCACACCTGGTTGACCACACATTACAATGAGCAAGGACTAGGGTTCAAGCCCTCAGTCCCCATCTGCAGGGCAAGAAGTTTAAGTGATGAAGCAGTATTGTAAGTGTCTGTCTCTCACCCTCTCTACCACTCCCTCTCCTCTTGATTTCTGACTGTCTCTACCCAATAAATAAATAATTGGAAAAGGGGCTGGGTGGTGGCACACCTGGTTGAGCGCATATTACAATGCATAAGGACCCAGATTCGAGCCCCCAGCTCCCCCTACAGGAGGAACACTCTGTGAGTGGTGAAGCAGTGTTGCAGGTGTCTCTCTTTCTCCCTTTCTATCACCCTTCCCTCTTGATATGTGGCTCTCTCTACCCAATAAATAAAGATAATAAAAAAAATGAAAAAAAGAAGAGGGGTTTTTATCTAAGAAAAGATTATCATATATATATATATATATATATATATATATATATTATTCCCTTTTGTTGCCCTTGTTGTTTTATTATTGTCATTGTTGTTGGATAGGACAGAGAGAAATGGAGAGGGGAGGGGGAAGACAGAGAGAGGGAGAGAAAGATAGACACCTGCAGGCCTGTTTCAGGGCTTGTGAAGCAACACCCCTGCAGGTGGGGAGCCAGGGCTTGAACCAGGATCCTTATGTGGGTCCTTGTGCTTAGCACCACCTGCGCTTAACCCGCTGCGCTACAGCCCAACTCCCTGATGGCTGGTTCTTTCTCTCCTCCTATCTTTCTCATGAATAAATAAATAAATTACTTTTTAAAAAAAAGAATTGATCAGTTAGTTGCTCTCTTTAAGAATTTGAAAGCTATCTGCCTATAGGCATTTGTTCTAGCAGTACATTTGGAAAAAGAAAAAAGAAAATAAAAGGAAGACAGCAAATGGAAAATAAAGATTAAAATAATTTAAAGGAAATTTCTATGACAGGAAATAAGTACAGTACACTGATCAGTTCAGAAGTGAACATTTACATAGCCAAAGAAAAATATTTTCTATCGATCTTGACTCTATAATAATCCTATGGTGACCACATCAACAAAAGCAAGACCAAAAACCACATGGTCATATCAATAGATACAGACAAAGCCTTTGACAAAATACAACATCCCTTTATGATCAAAACACTACAAAAAATGGGAATAGATGGAAAATTCCTGAAGATAGTGGCGTCTATATATAGCAAACCTACAGCCAACATCATACTCAATGGTGAAAAACTGGAAGCATTTCCACTCCGATCAGGTACTAGACAGGGCTGCCCACTATCACCATTACTATTCAACATAGTGTTGGAAGGTCTTGCCATAGCAATCAGGCAAGAGCAAGGAATTAAAGGGATATAGATTGTAAGAGAAGAGTCATACTCTCCTTATTTGCAGATGACATGATAGTATACATGGAAAAACCTAAGGAATCCAGCAAGAAGCTTTTGGAAATCATCAGGCAATACAGTAAGGTGTCAGGCTACAAAATTAACATTCAAAAGTCAGTGGCATTCCTCTATGCAAACACTAAGTTAGAAGAAATTGAAATCCAGAAATCAGTTCCTTTTTCTATAGCAACAAAAACAATAAAATATCTAGGAGTAAACCTAACCAAAGAAGTGAAAGACTTGTATACTGAAAATTATGAGTCACTACTCAAAGAAATTGAAAAAGACACAAAGAAGTGGAAAGATATTCCATGTTCATGGGTTGGTAGAATTAACATCATCAAAATGAATATATTACCCAGAGCCATCTACAAATTCAGTGCTATCCCCATCAAGATCCCAAGCACATTTTTTAGGAGAATAGAACAAATGCTACAAATGTTTATCTGGAACCAGAAAAGACCTAGAATTGACAAAACTATCTTGAGAAAAAAGAACAGAACCAGAGGCATCACACTCCCAGATTTCAAACTGTGTTATAGGGCCATTGTCATCAAAACTGCTTGGTACTGGAACATGAATAGACACACTGACCAGTGGAATAGAATTGAGAATCCAGAAGTGAGGCCCCACACCTATGGACATCTAATCTTTGACAAAGGTGCCCAGACTAGTAAATGGGGAAAGCAGAGTCTCTTCAACAAATGGTGCTGGAAACAATGGGTTGAAACATGCAGAAGAATGAAACTGAATCACTGTATTTCACCAAATACAAAAGTAAATTCCAAGTGGATCAAAGACTTGGATGTTAGACCAGAAACGATCAGATACTTAGAAGAAAATATTGGCAGAACTCTTTTCCGCATAAATGTTAAAGACATCTTCAATGAAACAAATCCAATTACAAAGAAGACTAAGGCAAGTATAAACCTATGGGACTACATCAAATTAAAAAGCTTCTGTACAGCAAAAGAAACCACTACCCAAACCAAGAGACCCCTCACAGAATGGGAGAAGATCTTTACATGCCATACATCAGATAAGAGTTTAATAAGCAACATATATAAAGAGCTTGCCAAACTCAACAAGAAGACAACAAATAACCCCATCCAAAAATGGGGGGAGGACATGGACAGAATATTCACCACAGAAGAGATCCAAAAGGCTGAGAAACACATGAAAAAATGCTTCAAGCCTCTGATTGTCAGAGAAATGCAAATAAAGATAACAATGAGATACCACTTCACTCCTGTGAGAATGTCATACATCAGAAAAGGTAACAGCAGCAAATGCTGGAGAGGGTGTGGGATCAAAGGAACCCTCCTACACTGCTGGTGGGAATGTCAATTGGTCCAACCTCTGTGGAGAACAGTCTGGAGAACTCTCAGAAGGCTAGAAATGGACCTACCCTATGATCCTGCAATTCCTCTCCTGGGGATATATCCTAAGGAACCCAACACATCCATCCAAAAAGATCTGTGTACACATATGTTCTTGGCAGCACAATTTGTAAAAGCCAAAACCTGGAAGCAACCCAGGTGTCCAACAACAGATGAGTGGCTGAGCAAGTTGTGGTATATATACACAATGAAATACTACTCAGCTGCAAAAAATGGTGACTTCAGCCGATCTTGGATGGATCTTGAAAAATTCATGTTAAGTGAAATAAGTCAGAAACAGAAGGATGAATATGGGATGATCTCACTCTCAGGCAGAAGTTGAAAAACAAGATCAGAAAAGAAAACACAAGTAGAACCTGAAATGGAATTGGCATATCGCACCAAAGTAAAAGACTCTGGGGTGGGTGGGTGGGGAGAATACAGGTCCATGAAGGATGATATAGGACCTAGTGGGGGTTGTATTGTTATATGGGAAACTGGGGAATGTTATGCATGTACAAACTATTGTACTTATTCTTGAATGTAAAACATTAATCCCCAATAAAGAAATAAAAAGAAAATCCCATGGTGAAATGTGTGATGTTTGTAGAAAGCAAGAATGGAAGGTGGGGGTATAGCATAATGGTTAAGCCTCATGCCTGAGGCTCTAAAGTCCCAGGCTCAGTCCCCTACACTGCCACTGCCATAAACTAGTGCTGAGCACAGCTCTGGTAAAACAAACAAACAAAAGGCCAAAAGACTTAAAAAAAAAAAAAAGTTTATTCCCTTTTTGTTGCCCTTGTTGTTTTATTGTTGTTATTATTATTGATATCATCATTGTTGGTTAGGACAGAGAGAAATGGAGAGAGGAGGGGAAGATAGAGAGGGGGAGAAGAACAGATACCTGCAAACATGCTTCACCACTTGTGAAATGGCTCCCCTGTAGCCTGTAGGTGGGGAGCTGGGGGCTCGAACAGGGATCCTTACTGCCAGTCCTTGTGCTTTGCGCCACGTGCACTTAACCCGCTGCACTACTACCAGACTGCCGTTTTAAGACTCTTGTATAGCAAAATGTCACGTCTAGAAAATATAGTTCAAAATTATTGTGTAAAATATACCACTCAGAAGTATAGAAGTCTAAGAATAAACAGGTGATGAGGAAAAGAAAGAACAAAGGAAGGATGTAACAATGAGGATAAGGACTACTGATTATAAATCACTTAGCATTTTATTTTTAAAACTTTATATTGCAATAATGTTTTTTTGTTGTTTTTTAACCAGAGCATTGCTCAGCTCTGGTTTATGGTGGTACAGAAGATTGAATCTGGGACTTTGGAGCCTCAGGCATGAGAGTCTCTTTGCTTAATGATTATGCTATGTACCCCTGTGCCCTATTAATGCACTGCTATAAACAGAAAAGCAAAAAAAAAAAAAGGGAGTAGGGCGGTAGCTCAGCAGGTTAAGCGCATGTGGCGCGAAGCCCAAGGACCAGCTTAAGGATCCTGGTTCGAGCCCCCAGATCCCCACCTGCAGGGGGTTCGCTTCACAGATGGTGAAGCAGGTCTGCAGGTGTCTTTCTCTCCCCTTTTCTGTCTTCCCCTCCTCTCTTCATTTCTCTCTGTCCTATCCAACAATGATGACATCAATATTAACTACAACAATAAAACAACAAGGGCAACAAAAGGGAATAAATAAATAAATATTAAAAAGAAAAGATTCTAAAGTATGCCAAATATAAAGCATATCTGGAAGTGTTAGTATTCTTCTGTTACTATCTTTATTTATTTGATAGAGACAGCCAAAATGGAGAGGGAAAGGGTTATAGAAAGGGAGAGAGACAGAGAGACACCTACAATATTACTTCATCACCCATGAAGCTTTCCCCCTGCAGGTGGGGGTCAGGGGGCTCAAACCTGGGTCTTTGTGCATTATAATGTGCACATTCAGCCAGGTGTGCCACCACCTGACCCCCATGTTACTTTTTTTCTTAATTGAATTATGATGATTGCTATCCTATACAGTCTTTTTTAAAATTTTTTTAATTTTAAATAGAGCAGACTGTTCAGCTCTGGCTTATCGTGGTGTGGGGACTTGAACCTGGGAACTCAGAGCCTCAGACAGGAGAGTCTGTTTTTTTCATAACCTTTATGCTATCTCCCCCTACCTTATTCTTTGCAGTATTTAGAAAACAAGTCAATCAGATATTTACAATCTTAATTTCATTGTCCATACTGGCTAACGAATGCAAAAATCAATGTGTCAGTTTGATATGGAATATTACTCAGATGTAAGACAGGTCAAAATCTCTTTTGCTTCAAGGCAGGAATGTTGAGCAAAATAAATCAGGAGGACAAATACTGGATAATCTTACTCATAAATGGGATCTAAGAAACAAAAGCAAAGGACAATGTAGCATGGGACCTCAAAGGACAGAAGTAGGCTGCAGCAGGTACAGACTTACAAGGAGGAAGAGAAGAGATATATGATGAAACAAGAGGAGTTTTTGATAAGGTGGAAGGTACAAGGTACTGAAGCCTATCCTGGGGAAATGTGAAAATGTACTATAACAATTCTGTAAATCAACATTCCCTCAAATACAGTGACATTGAAGTTGAAAAAAAAATCTATATATAGGTATATGCAATCTGACCCTCTTTGTCAGCTAGTCTTTTACTGTATTATGACAGTGAATAATCACTACAATATAGATTTCTTGAAGGCAGAAAAAACTTCTCTGTTGTGTTTCAATGGCTCATGTCAAACACATGACAGGGATTCAATAAATACTAGTTGATTGTATATTACTCAAGTTTAACCAAAAATGGGCTTTTTTTGGACATGAGCTTTTAAGTGATCTGATTTCACCATCCAAGTGAGAACTAAGAAAAGTCACTCTGAATAGTATACACCTAAAACCACTGAAACCAAGTAACTTATTAGAGGGTTCTTCCACTGAAATTTGTACCATGATCACTATCACATACACCAGTTAAGTCTTAGTTTTAGTTTACACAGGGCTAGATTATCTTCATCTCAGAATATCTGAGACACACCAGATTTCAGGTAAATAGTACAACTTGATTTACACAGAAAACAAGTTAGCAGTTAGGAGATAAGCAGTTAGGAGATACAGGGAAATATATACTGGATTGTTTTGCATTTAATAAAACTTATTTATGAAAAATGAAGATGAAGACAAGTCTCTGATGAGGCTGAGTATTTTGCAGACACCTACCAAAGGGAGATCAGAAATTGTACCCATTGTCAACAACTGTATTGTAAATCATTATCCCGCCCCCAAGTGATTTGAAAAAAAATTTCAAATATCCCTAATTCACTGCCATATATAAATAGTACTTAATCTTATAGAAAATGACTAATTGTAGCCATGATGTAAATCTGACTTGACATGTTTTTTTTTTTTTTTTGCCACCAGGGTGATTGCTGGGGCTCCATGAGAGCAGAGCGCTAACAATCCACTGCTCCTCGTGGCCATTTCTTTCCCCCCATTTTATTGGATAGGACAGGGAGAAACTGAGAGGGGAAGGGGAGATATAGAGAGACCTGCTGACCTGCTTCACTGTCTGGGAAGCACCCTCCCTACAGGTAGGCTCGGAGCGTAGGCATTAGTGCTACTACATGTGCTTCAAAGGTTACACCGTCACCCAGCCCGACATATTTCTATAATTGAGTTAAAGGATAGATCATACTAGAGGTTTAATTAGCAAAAATGAAACACAAGAAAATTACCCTGATTTTTTAAATAAAGTTTGAAGTTTATGTCATTGACTCACAAAATCTGCTTCCAGTAATGTCTTAAACAATTGTTTTGAAGTTTATTTCTAAGACCTAGAGACAGAACTTTAAATGGGAAACTTAATACTAAGTATACATGCATGAGCAGAAAAAAAAATGGAAATACAGAAATGAACATAGCAAAATTCTAATGAGTACAGTATTCAGGATACAAGAATACCACCACCAGAAAATTTTATTTATATTACAGAGCTATGATGGTATGGATTGAGATAAACCAAGATTTAGGATAGCCACCTGACTATTCACATTTTAATCAGTGCTGACCAGATAAACAAAGCGTTTTATTTTAGGTTACTACCTTTAATGAAATTAAAGAATAAATCTACTCAATTAGGTGATTTGTATTCGCTTAATGACAGGGTAAATCAAACCAGAGAGCACTTACAAAAACTAAACGCCAAAATGAATTGTCTGTGACCTTTGTTTTAGGCCATCTTAAACTTTATTTCATTTATATGTGTTTTCCATTAACATTCAGATACAAAAACTTTTAGGCAAATTTTAACACAGAACTTTCTGCTGGGAGAGCTTGCCAGTTATTACAAGTTTTTAAGCAATTAATACTACAGAACAGTATCAAGTTGATACTTAATTGGTTATAATCACAAGATATATTTTTTTCTTACACTTTAGTTTTCTGGTCCCAGAAAATTCAATATGGCTAAATGTGCCAACTCGAAGTAGCATTAAAAAAAAAAAAAGTCTTAAAAAGATGATAATAACTATATATGCTCTCATACACAATCTTTCTAAAATTTCACCCTGTAAGAAATTATTACAATCTCCTTCTGGCTTTGCTATTTGCCCCATAGGATCAAAAACAAAACAAAAGACAAACAAAAACCAACAACAACAAAAAACAACAAGGAATTTAACATTTCAACAAGCTAGGATCTATTTACCCTAAACATTTAGTGAAATTCTGGAAGACTTACTACTATACTTCAAGAAAACACTATTAACAGGTATGCAGGTGTTTAAAAGGCAGTTTATAAATGAAATATTACAAATCTTATGTCTACACAACTTAGGAAGTAGAAAAAAAATGCTGTTGTTTCAACAGTATAGCATCACACTAACACTATGTAGACTGAGATTGAAAGCTTCTGTACACGTCCACTACACTTCCACAGCCGCGTATGCCTCTTAGACGTTTCCATTTCTTATCTAACATGTGCCAACCATGGTTTCACGGATTTGTACCAGTTTTAGCAGGCTAAAAACAATTATTCTACCTCATTTATCTAACTGAAACTAAGTTAACCAGTTTCTGGAAGCAAAGACTCATAATCAGTGAAGAAACCTTCATTCTCTTAACAGGATGAAAACACTTCTAAGGAAATCCTACAATCCTAACAGATTTGAGTATATCCCGAAAAATAGTGTATATGAAAAGGAGGAGCCAGGAGAAGTATGCCCGGATAATGGATCCTAAGTGACTATCCACTCGGTAATACTTACATGTGAGTTATAGGTGTTTTTGTGTAATTTACTTCGTAGGATTACTCAAGGGTATTCTCCCACTTTTGTTGCTGTTAGTGCAAATTAATATCCAAACAAAAGGGAGCATTCCGAATAATTACATGGAATTCTGAAAAAAGCTTATACCACCTTTTTGCATTCTGAAAGTAGCATTATAAAAGCATTCGATTATTTTTCTAGCTCCTTACATCTACTTTCTTACATCATTCAAGTTAAACATGGGCGTTTGCATATTGTCTACTAGGTGAGATAAAAGCAAAGAATATTTTGGTTATGCTGCTTTGCTCATGTGCTTCATTCATGCATAGCACTAAACCTATTTATTGTGCTATGCTAATATAACTGAGCATGAGACAAACAGTAAGTTCAAATTTTAACAAGTGACTTTTTTGGTGTTTGGTTTAAAACTAAACACCTATATATAAAATCTGAAACCAGATGGGCACTTTGACAATAGGACCTAGGAATTTAAGTTAGCAAATGAAACTTAAGACATAAAAATTTAACTTTTTTCTATTATACTTTGGCTTATAATTTTTTTTTTTTTTTAATGAAAACAAGTCAGGACATTTCTGTCAATGCCTGGTGATAGAAATGTTTTGTAAACTTTTTTTTTTAATTTAGATATTTTCAAAGAAATTTGACTTTTTTTTTAAAGCTCTAGTTTGTTTTCAGTTGCTTAATTAAGAAAAAAAAATTTTTTTTGAGTCTCCGATGTAAGAGGATATAACAGGGCTATTGATTTATAAAGTTCAGAAAGATAATTTCCTGAACATGGTTGACCTTTATGAGAACTATCTCTTTACTCAGTTATGCAGGATACTGCTAGATCTCCACTACAAAAAATCTTGCCAGTAATTCTAGACAATTTTTTACTAGCTACCATTAAAAACCATGTACCACCAGACGCAAAGCACATAAAAGTAAAAGTGAACTTGCTTCTTACTTATATTTAATAAAATCATATAGTAATGGAGGAGGAATCTCCTTATTATCTGATCTGAGTCAACATGTATTATGAATTTTCTGTAAACACAGAAAACTCAATCTTAAAATGTCTACCTGTTTAAAATGCCATCTTTAAGTCTTAATACAGTAAGACATTGTATAAAAAGAAAAATGAAAAAGCTTGCAAATTCAAGAAGCAGCTTGGAAGTGAAAGCCAGTGTTCAAAACTTTGGGCTTATAGTTAAGAGACTAAAATCATGTCACTGCAAAATCCCCCAAGGCTTTGGCACTGACATTAAAAGAAATATTTTAGTCTTTTGGTCACTTAAAGCTAATAGTAAATACAATTCAGTAAGCTTTTAAAAAAGGGAAAGCGGGAAAAGTAAAGATCTGAAGGTTAAAGTAAGCATGTCGTACATAAGTAGATCAGAGTTTGAAATAAACAGTCATTTTCTGCTAAGGATTGAAAGATAAAATACTTTTCCACCATCTCTTCCTTTTTGAAGAGGATCCTCTAACCAGAAATAATTCCTTTAAGTTATTGTGAGTGGTATTGCCTGGTAGCAGCTTCAATTTCCAAAGTTAAGTCTTTAAACCAAGTAAGTAATCTCACAAAGAATAATCATACATGGCAACAGGTGTTTAAAATGGGGGCGGGATGGGAGGAAATAAAGACCCAGGCCATTCTTCCATGCGCAAACATTTCAGGAAATAACCCAACCATTTTAAAGATAACCATCATGTTTCTGGTATCCTACAACACTCTAACCCCTAAACTTTGCATTACACCATTGGTGACTAAAATGAACAAGTTTTGCAGTGAGGTTTGGTTCCGTTGTTTTTGCCTGCAACTATATATACACATAGCAAAATCCGCATACATGATTTTAAATGTAATAAATATAAAAATGAACCACACAATCAACACAACTTTAATACTCCACATCATTTAACTTGATCACAATGGTGGTGACCTCCTTGTCAACAATCTTGTGAGTTGAGGAGCTGATTCTCATTTTCATACCCATCAGGCAGATACGCTCTCCTCAGCTGGTCTGACTTGGGTATGGAGCCTCCGTTCTTCACGTGTCGAGACAGGAAAGCGCGGACAGCTGGATGGTCAGCCTTCTCAAGTGGGATGTTGGCTTCCAGACACATTTTCACAAAGTCCTGGATAACACTGACTTTCTCTGTTTGTGCAGTACTGTTGCACTGCAGGGATGCAGTTAGGGGCCTCTGCTTCTTTCTCACATTCTGCTCTTCAAATTCTGCCTTCCTCTTGGTATGAGTCTTTGACTTGAGGTGGTCACTGATGGCAGACTTGCGAACATGATTCAGAACCACGTTGCAAGAAGTGCAGAAGAGTTTTCCTCCATCTTCATGCAACTCACCTCCAAATTCAGTGACTCGGTCCAGGGGAGTCACATACAAAGCAGTCTTAGACCGGTTGCGAGCAGGTGGCGCTGTCACTACAAATCGCTCCATTGTGACCTTGATTAAGGTTCTTTAAAAACAAGAGACGATTGTTACAACAACAGTTTTGTAGGAAGAAATTCACACTAAAAGGCAGGTTTATACAGTTTTAGACTAACAACTTCAGGACACTTAATCAGAACAGACACTGTACCCATTAAGCCCTAACTTCTGAATGGAAGGCCAAACCAGCACAGGTTATTAGAAACAATTAGGTTTAATTCTTTCATTTTGGATAAAACAAACAACAAAAAAATGAATTATGGAAAAACTCCAATTATCCTGTGTCACTATTGCTTAGGAAAACCTAATCACTGAAAAAAAAAAAAATTAGCATTTAGAGCATTATTTATGTGACTCTCACCCAATTTAGGTATGGATGGTTCTTTTAAGACTTTATCCATGGTATGCTTTGAATTTTAAGAGTCTATTTCCCTTCACAATTGCAGACCAATGTTTCTCAGCATTGTAGGAAATTCTATAAAAAAGCAGGACACTAAGCTGCATCATTCTTTATATAAAAAAAAAAAAAAACCTCCAAACTTCTAAGTAAAAAACCAAGAATACCACCCAAATGCAATTAACAGCAGTCAAAAGTGACACTATTCAAGTCAAAATAAAGAACTCAAAGTAAGTTATGGGTATGTATCTCTCCCCAATCTTTCAAATGGTGGTAATGCAAAGGGATTTTTTTTTTTTCCTAACCCTATTTTTCCACTAAAGGCTAATGATTACATTTGTTAATGTTTTACTTACTAACTAGCAAGTCAGAACAAAAGAACATGGTGCTCGGTTTATGACAGATACTGGATCTCACTTTCTTGATGTAAATGATTATCTTTCACTATTTTCCCAGCTATTTAACTCACAAACAGCTTAGTAATGTCTCATTTTATCCAATAACAAACTTTTATGAACATCATGAAAACCATGCTATGGAACTAAAAACCTGAGACAAAGAACAAACTCGGTTGATAAAACCCATTTGTTTCCTAGGGCCATGCCTATGGCTACGTTCTTATGTTAATAAGGAGATGCAAGAAACGAAAATGAAACCGACAAAACTCAAAATGAATTCTGTTCCTTGGAAATCTATCAGAGAATTTTCCTAAGTGGGCTCTGAACAAGTATGCTTCATAAATGTAATTTGAAAAAAATGGAGCACTCTGATAATCTATTCCAGAAAAAGAGCTGGATAATTAGGGGGTTGGGTTTCCTTTCTGGTCTTTTGATATTTTATTTATTCTAAGGTGACAAGAGAAAAAGAAACAGGAAGACCAGAGCCCTAATCAGCAGGCTTGCGGTGGTGCTGGGGACCGAACTTGGGTCCCCAGGCAGAAAGGTGTTTTTACATAATCACGATGCTGCTGTTTCCCTAGCCTAGGCTACTGGGTTTCAACTACAGATAAGGCAAACGGAGTTTTCCTTAAAAGGATTTAGGGTATTACAACAGCAGGTTTGCTTTTTATACTTTGAAAGTAAATCAGGACCAGTTATGACAAGTGGTCCTAAGTAATGAAAACCACTGGATATTTCTGCTCAGTTATGTCTAAATCTTATGTCATAAGGTATTGATATTTCAAACAAAAAGCACACACATGCAATTCTCTAAAGAAAAAAATAAAGTCAGTTGGTCACGGTAACATAAGTTTTTTTTTCCTTTTAAATTTTGTTTAAATCTTTGCTTATTGGATAGAGACAGCCAGAAACTGAGAGGGAAAGGGGAGACACAGAGGGAGAGAAACAGAGAGACACCTGCAGCCCTGCTTCACCACTCGTGAAGATTTCCCCCTGTAGGTGGGGGGGGGCTCGAACCCGGGTCCTCGCGCCCTGTAACAGGTGCGCTCAACCAGGGGAGTCACCACCCGGCCCCCAAGGAGTTCTGTCTACCCCAGTCTTCCAAGTTTCCAAAGTCTTGTTTGTGTTACTGCAGAGGCAAACATCCCCCCAGCAGAGGATGCTCGAGTTGACAGTTCCGAAGAACACCCGTGTTTTCAAGGGGCGGTTAAAAAAAAAAAAAAAAAAGCGTAACAAGAAAGCCGGAGAGCTAAGAACAGAAACTAGCCAACAAAAGAGCAGTTCAGTCAAAATAAAATTCATTCGAAATTTTCAAGTTTTAAAATCTTTACCGGATTCGTTTCCAGCTTTATTTATTATTATTATTTTAATTTTTTCGTCTTGATCCTTAAAAGCGAGGAGACTCCTGCCTGCAAATCCCGGCCAACTTTCCGTGTGGTCAAACCCCGGACAGGCCTTGAAAAAAATCAGTTTTTCAACAAGTGGTGGTGGGGAGATAGTTTCTGGGCTTGCACCCTGTTTTCCCTGTGGTGCCGGGAAATCATGCCGCTGCTGTAAAACAGGAAAAACAAATGAGAAAGAGAAAAGGAAAAAGGAAAAAAAAATGGAGGAGGAGGGGGGTGGGGAGAGAAAGGGGGTGGATCAAATTAAAGAAAAAAAAAAAAACAGGAACGTCAACCACAGCGACCGCGCTGGTGCTTTTATCACCCCCCCCCCCAAAAAAAAAAGCCTTTCTCGGGGGGCTACGCGGCAGCACAGCTCCGGGCACAACATGGACCCCGCGCCCCGGTCGTTCCTGTCCGCTCGTCCCCCGCGGAAGCCTCGGCTCGCGCGCGCCCCAGGCCCGGGATCCGCGCGCGGGGCGACCCGACTGGCTCCGCCCGCGCCCTGCACCCTGCACCCAGCACCCAGCGCCCAGCGCCCTGCACCCTGCACCCAGCACCCAGCACCCAGCGCCACGGGCAGGGCCGCTCCCCGGCCGCCAGACGCGGGCCCGGGACCTCGACAGCCTACTTGGCGGTCGTCTCCCAGGCGGCGGCGGCGGCGCCCGCTGTCAGGCTTCCCGTCTCCTCCCTCTTCCCCCCGCCGCCGCCGACGGCGCCCCCGCCCCGCCCCGCCCCCGGCCCCCGCTCCCGCTCTGGGACACAAGGCCCCGGGCCCGGCGCCCGCACCAACGGCCGGGCCCACCTTCGGCCTCCCTCGCTCCTCTGTACCGTAAGATCCAAGTCGCCACTAGGGGAAGTCAACGAGACTCGGCCGGAAAGGAAAGCAAGAGGAAGAAGAGGAGCAGGAGGGTGAAGGAGGAAGGAGGAGGACCCGTAGCCGCTGCCACTGCCGCTGCGGCCGCCGCCGCCGCCGCCGCCGCCGCCGTTGCTCGATGGAGCCCCGCGGCGGCCGCCGTGTCCCCCGCCGCGCCCCGTCCTCCTGCGCCGCCTATGGCAGAGCGCGTAGGCGGGCCCCAGCAACCGCCGAGCAGCACTGACCAATGGGTCGCGGGCCTCTCAAACAGATGGCTGGTTTGGCCAGTGAGCATGGAAGGCCGGGCGCCTGTGTGATTGGCGGCTAAAGCCGCCCAATGAGAATTGGGGGCGTGGGTGGGCGGAGCCGGAAGTAGAGCCCGCGGAGAGGCCCCTGTCCGGCAGAGGCGGGGGGGGGGGGAAGGGGGAGGGAACTAGAGGAGGAGGAGGAGGTTACCCGAGGCAGCTCCAGCGGCGGCGGCGCAGGGGCTGGTACGCGCTGGGCTGCGAGAGCCTCATGGCGGAGGAAGAGAGCGACCAAGAGGCCGAACGCCTCGGAGAAGAGCTCGTGGCCATTGTGGAGTCTCCGCCTGGCTCTGCGGGGGTGCGAGCTACGTGCGACGGTAGAGGCGTCGGCGGCTGCGGTGACGGCGGCGGCGGCGGTGGCGGCGGCGGCGGCGTTGCGATCAGCAGTCGGGATTACTGCCGACGCTTCTGTCAGGTGAGGCGCCGGGACTTGTCACCGGGCGCTGGGCCTCCCGGCGCCCTCTGGGCCCCCGAATCCCGGACTATGTGTTCGCTGCCGGTGCCACCAGCCCGACCGGGGCGAGGGAGGGAAGGAGGGAGGCTGAAGCTCGCGCCGCACCTCCCCGCCTGGCGGTGGGGGGCGGGGAGCCGGGCCGGGATGACCCGAGCGTTGGGTTCGGGCTGTTGGGAAAGTCCGAGTTCGGGGCGGGCGGCGGAGGCGGCGGGGCCGGGTCCTGACAGGCGGGTCCCGCCCCGCGCCGCGCCGCGCCGCGCCGCCCCGCCCCCGCCCCGCGCGGACCCCACGGCTGCGGCCACTGGGGTCCCCCCGGCCGGCGGTTGCCCACGCCCGCGCCGGCTCGCCGCCTTGGGGACCTCGGGTGACGTTTCCTTCGCCCCGTTTTTTGTCTCCCCCCAGCGCCCCCTCCACGTTGCCTGCCCCCCACCCCGCCCGCCGGGCTCTGCTGTCATCGCCCGGCTCCCCGCGCTGCGGGCCGGCGGGGTGGCGACGTGCGACTGTCATGTTTCCTGGGGGGGTTGGTTTGGTTTGGTTTTCTTTCCCCCCCGTACCTCTTTCTAGACACGCATTCTTTCTTTTTCTTTTTCTTTTTTTCTCCTTCTCCTCCCCCACTTCACCCCAATTAACTGTCGCTAGGAGAAAGTAGTTTTCCCCCTAAAGTGGGGCTCCAGCGACACCCCCTTCCCACACGTGTAAATCAGGTGGAGGAGCCCTCGGCCGTGTCCGGACAGGATTTCCGTCTTTCCGTCCCTCCGACCCACCGGTCGATGCGAGGGCCTCGGGGGGTGTCCGGGGAGCAGGACATACGGACACAGGGACACATATCCACCCTGGGTTCTCAAACGTCACGTTGCCCGGGAGGAAAGATCTCAACGACTTTTCCACCCAGTTCCTTCAATAAAAATAATAATAATAATAATAAAGTCGTTAGGTCATCTCGTCGGTGGGTCAGGGGTTCGAAGCCCGGCCCGGCCCCGGCTCCTTGGCTCCTTCCACTTGCTGGCGGTGTGACCTCCTCTGTGCCTGACAGCTTCCACTTCTGACAAACGGGGTGGTGAGTGGACGGACAGACGCACGGACGCAGGGACGCATGGATGAAGGCTCGGGGTCCTCCAGGTATTAAAGCTGCTTATTAACTTCGCCTTGGTGATGACCAGGAGACGAAGTGGATACGAGGCGGTCGTTGTGTTCGCTGAGATTTATTTTTCCCGCCCATCCAAACCTTGGAAAGGAAACGCAGGGAGTTATTAGCACCTGAACAGTTTCGTGCTTTTGCTCTTCTGACGCCTCTTTCTCCACCTGCACCTCCTCGGGAGAGGCCGTCGCGGTGTGGACGTGGAGCCAGTTCTCTGGTGAACCCTGATTCTTGCTCGCGGTCTTAGGTTGGTTAGTCTGCGCCAGATTCGAGTTGGGGTGTTTTCCGGGTGCTGTGGCCTTGTAAACACCTGGAAAGCCACGTTATGGGTAGATCTGGTAACATCGGGATTTTAGACGAGAAAAGTGGGGTAGAGTTGGACTTGGGGTGTGTTCATGGGTAGCAAAGTCTTTTTATATCATTAATGAGAAACTGATTTTGGTTACATTTAACTTCGCAGATTTAATTGATCGGATAACCCTTAATTACTGTGTAACTTGAAATTTTATACTTTTGGGGAACTTTTTTTTTTACAATCCCATTCTATTCCTGGATATTAATTTTATGAACAAATTTAGCTTAGGAAATAAGTGTGCAAATCACGGTGGTAAGTTATTTGGAGAACAAGTGAAGGTAATTACAGAATTCCACTACCTTCTAAATTCTTAAGGAAAAAAAGTAAATTTGATACATTTTATATTATATTTCCGATTTATGACTGTGATAGAGACGTACTCTTATCAACAACTCTTACCTGAAACCTCATTGGCAGGCTTTACAGCGCTCTAGATTACCAGTAGATCTGTCCTTTTGCATTTGGGCCTGGTTCTTGTAGGTGAGCTTTAGAAAACTTAAAACAAAATAATACCTGTATTAAGTTATGTCCATGAATAAATTCTAGCATAGTAGCTGTTTTATTTGCTGCTAAGGGAAGCGATATCTTACAAATTCACAAAAGAATTGCGGTATAAAGATTTTATTTCCTAATATTTACTAAGAATAGTATTAAGTGACTTAAATTTATTAGTGCATGACTTAATTTGAATAACCCATAAAACGGATAGTATGTGTCACGTGTGTGACAGTTAAGGTCGTGAATTATACACATAACCTTATAGAGTTGAAAAAGGCTCTAATTTGTCTTCCTCGCTTTAGAGGAAATGTGAATCAAGATTTGTTAGCTGCTAGTTGTGTGGGTGAAGGGAGAGGAAGGAACACATCTTTTTAAAGAGAGGTGCTTGTAAAACAAGACAATATATGTGATGAATTATGCATACACTCTGCATTTGATGCTACACGGTTCAATTTGAGAAACAGTTTTATAATTATAAAATCTCTTAGGCATCAGCTGACTTTTGAGATGAGAGATTTGAGAAATTGACAGTTGATTTCCAAGTAGTTCTTTTAGTGCAGTATTGCATATACTGTCCCTATCACATAGCTCCCTTTGCTCTTTTTTATATACTTTAAATATTTATCTTATAATAATTATATATATATATATATATATATATATATTTTTTTTTACCAGAGTACTGCTCAGCTGTGGTTTATGGTGGTGCTGGGGACTGGAGCTGGGACTAGGAATTGAACTAGGAGCCTCAGGCATGAAAGTTTTTTTGCATAGCCATTCTGCATTGTCCACAGCCCACTTCCTTAGCTTTTATTAGTACAATTTCAACAAGTGTTTACACAGAGTTGGCCCTTCAATAATAATTTGCTTTGAGAATAAGAAGGGGAATATAATTTTAAATGAGTGCTTATAAACTCTTACGGTTGCCAGAGGGGTCTTCTTGAGTTGAAATGGGAGGCCTGAACAAGTTAACTTTTTTATTTTTTTAAGTATACAAGGTGAGAGTTGAGTCCAAGCTTCAGTTTATACCAAACAGCAGATTGAAATTTCAAGGGGAATTGTCAGTGGCACATGTGATTCAAGCACACACATTACAGTGTGCAAGGACTGAGGTTCAAGTCCCTGGTCCCCACCTGCAGAGGGAAAGGTTCATGAGTGATGAAGCAGGGCTGCAGGTGTCTTTGTGTCTCTATCCAATAGTTAATTTTTTTTCAAATCCTAGAATAATTAGAAAAAAAAAAGTTAAGGTTTATGTGTTTATGTATGAGAGAGTGCAAGCGAGCTGGAGAGTTTTGAGCATGCAAGCCACTATTCAACTCTTGAAGTATAAGGTGCCTAGGATCCAACCTATGATTTATTTCATGCCTGTGTTCTGCCACTGAGCCATTTCTTGGTGGATTTTTTTTTTTAAATAAAGTTAAAATGACAGGTTGTGCAAAAGGATTGCTGGAAGTATTCGTGAAATCATGAATAAAAAAAATTTAAAGTACTTTTTCATTATACTATAGTATGAATAATACTTCAAGCAGCAGATACAGTATTCTTTCTCCGACTCATTAGCTACTGTGAATACTTGACTAATTTCTGGAGGTTGTAATAATTCAACTTATTTTTGATGCTGTATAGCAGTGAAATGTTTCTATCATAAATTGACTATAAACTGAGTAACTTCAGGTATTTTCTTAGATCCATGCCAGAATGAATATAATAAATGATAAATAAGTATTTCTGGAAACACTTTAATACGCTGATTAATATAGACTTAAAATCTTTTCTTACTACTGTGGGGTTAATAGCCTTCCCATGGGGATGTTATGAATGTAGAATGAGAGAGTGGATATGAACTGCTCAGTATTATACCTAGCACAGAGATAGGCTTAAATAGAAGCTATTAACATTTCTCTCATGTGAAATCCTCTGAAGGTTTAAGAGGAACATTAGAGATAATCTTATCTGTAGGTCACTGATAGTTTATATTCCACAGTGAACCTTTGAGAAATAGTACAATTCCAGAATTTTGTTATTTAACTAGTAAAGAAACCAGATGCTCCTGATGAGGTGCTAAATGATTTGCAGTAGCAACTACATTTCTCAGAAATTCAGTTTTTTGCATTGCAGATACATTTGACAGCATCATAGGTATTTTTGATTACTGGGGGTTTCCTGCTGACATCAATGTATATCAGTCAGGGATGTTAAAATATCTTACATTCTACAGAGAAGCCATAACAAAGAACTGTCTGGTCTGAAATACCAACAGTACAGGGGTTTCCTAGCTGTCCCCTTAATATTGGAACTCTTAGAGGTATGTCTGTAATGGAGATGGCGTGGCAAAATAGCATTTTATGGTGTTCAAACTGTATATATTTATATGTGTGTGTGTGTGTGTGTATATATATATATATATATTTTTTTTTTTACCAGGGCACTGCTCAGCTCTGGCTTATGGCGGTGCGGGGGATTGAACCTGGGACTTGACAGAGCCTCAGGCATGAGAGTGTTTGTATAACCATTGTGCTAGCTACCCCCACCCTCAAACTATTTATTTAAACCACTTTAGCCGCTGTATGTGAGTTACTATAACTTCTTCCTAAGAGGAAATCTAATAGAAAAAGCATTCACCTCATGATTTTATAAAGTACTTCCTAATGTCTTTTTACTTTGAAGAAATTAATTTGACTGTTTTAGGACAATACTTTTTTTGGTAGTTTAATAGTGGTTCACAGAGTTGGAAGATAATAGGGTACAGCTCCACACCATTCCCGCCACCATATTTCTGTGTCCCCATTCCCTCCATTGGAAACTGCAATAGTTCTCCCAGGGTCAACTATACAGGTTGACTATTATTTCTATAACTATATTTATATATATTTGCCTACTTTTTTCCTTTTTCCTTCTTCTCTCCATCCTAATGCAGTTGGGTTTCAGAGCCCTTTGTTCATCTTCCTCTAACATTTCTCCCCCTCTGGGAATGTGGACCAAAATTCTTTATGGGGTACAGAAGGTGGGAATTCTGACTTGCATAGTTACTTCTTTGCTGGACATGGACGTTGGCAGGTCTATCTATACACCCAGCTTGTTTCTGAAGAGGCCATGTTCTGGGACTCATTGAGGTCATCTACTCAGGGAGTTCAGGATGGAGTCAGAGTAGCATCTGCAACTCAGTGTTTGAAAGGCAAGCTAAGATATGAGGCAGGACAAATGTTTAATAAACAGGAACCAGAAAGTAGGTATAGAGCAGGTTAGAATAGGGATTTTAGGGTGATCAGAAGCTAGGGTGTCTATTTTAGGTATATTCCTAGGGGGCCATAACTTTGGTAATAAAATACAATCTTTACCTCTTAGTCTTGGGATAGAATTTACAAAACAGTTTTGTCAATCATTCAGTTTGATGGTATACTGTCAACAGCTGGACAATCTGAAAGAATCCATCATCCAGAAACATCCAGGGGCCAGGCGGTAGTGGACCTGGTTAAGCATACACATTACACTGCACGAGGACCCAGGCTTAATCCCCTGGTCCCCGCCTATAGGGAGGGGGAAAGTGGTGAAGTAGAGCTGCACGTGTCTCTATCTCTTTCCCTTTCTACTTCCCCCTCACCTCTCAGTTACTCTAACCCAATAATAAATAATATATATCTATTAATTTTAAAATTCAGAAACATCCAGAGCTTGTTAATTGTAAAGGAGTTGTGCTCTATTACGACACAAGAGACCACACACGTTTGATCAAAAATTACTGGGGCTTGGATGAGATGTTCTCACACCTACTATTCTCTGAGGGTGTGCCTTCAGACTTCTACTTGTTTTGATCTTTTTGAAACTATTAATGTGATATAACACTCAAATCAGATAGGGCTGTAAATCAGCAACTTGTTTCAGTTTTTCACTGATAAAGACAGGATCTATGAATGAGGAATTTTGAAACTTACTGAGAGATGACAAAAGGTTATCGGCCAAAATGGGCAATATTATCGTTGATTGATCTTTGCACTTCATATAAATAAGTGAGTGCCCTTGGAAATACATAGGAAAAATAAGTCACGACTTCTCCGACAACCCAATATATCAGTAAATAGTAGTAGTTGCACAGAGTATGTCTATTTACTGTGACTATGTATATACATATTATACATATTGTATATATATATGCTACGTATGTGTACATATAAACATGACTATCCTAGTAAAATTATATACACAGTTTATGAGCTTGTATTTCTCTAACTAGAGGTGAATGAAATCAGTTTCATTTGCACTAGAAGTAAAATGTTTTGAATAGTCACTAATTGCTATTGCTAATGATTTGATATATGTGTGCTTATGACTTTAATATCACGAAAACTTGCTTATTTCGTTGGTGTGGTCTACACATTCATATACCTCATATTTTGATTGCTTCCCATTGTACAGATAATAAACCAAACCATCAGTTTATTTCAGTCAGTATAGCTAGTCTGCCTGCGATAGATTGGAATCAGCCTGAAAGTCTATGAGCTGCATATTCCAATTAGCTCATAACATTATCTCTAGGAACATGTACTTGATGTTCTATTGTAGCATCTTGTGCATATGTATTTAATATATCTGACATACTGAAGCAGTTACTGAGTAGTAATGATTTAAAGAAAACTTAAGGCATCAGAAATTGAAGTTTTTTTTTTTCTTAATTACCAGAGCAGTAATCACCTCTACCTTTGGTGAGGGGAGGGTTGAACCTGGAACTTTGGAGCCTCAGGCAGGAGTCTCTTTGCATAACTATTATGTTAGTTACTACCCCCCCCCAGATGTTTTTGAATGTAAAGGGAGAGAATCAAATTTATGCTTTCAGAATTTTTAAATAATATTTTGTTTACCAGAGCACTACTCAGCTCCCGAATATGGTGGTACTGGGAATCGAACCAGGGACTTTTGGTGCCTCAGGCATGAAAGTCTTTTTGCATAACCATAATGCTGTCCCCCAGTCCTGTTTTATTCATTTGTTTATTTATTTAATTTGGGTAGCAATAGACAGAAGTTGAGGGGGGGAGAGAAAGGTAGAGAGACAGCTATAGCACTGCTTCACTAGAGTTTCCCTTCTGCAAATGGGGACTGAGGGCTTGAATTCTGGTCCTTGTACACTGCAATGTGTGCCCTCAAGCAGGTGCATCATGACCCAGCTCCTTATTTTATTTGAATGAGAGAAAGAGAGAGAGACCAGAACACTGCTCAGTTCTGCCTTATGATAGAGTTGGGGGTTGAACTTGGGACCTTGGAGCCCCAGCTGTGAACATTTTTTTTTTGCATAACTATTATACTGTCTCCCCTGCCCTCAAGATTTTTCTCTAAGAAATGATCCTGTTGATTTCCCAAGCCTGTGACCCAAGTTGGAGTCCTACTGTAACCATTTTTCCTTTCTCCTTTGGTTTCTGTCTGAAAAAGTCAGCCTAGAGCAATAAAGCCTTAATGAAGATAGAGAGACTACTTACAGGGCTGAGGCTGCACTATGCTATGTAAAGAGCCTTTGATTCCTGAGGCTCCAAAGGTCCCAGCTTCAGTCCCCAGCACCACTAAGTAGAGCTGAGCAGTGCTCTGGTAAAATAAATAGCACAGGGCGGGGATAGGCAGCATAATGGCTATGTAAAGAGATTCTCTTGCCTTAGGCTCCAAATTCCCAGGTTCAGTCCCCTGCACCACCATAAGCCAGAGCTGAGCAGTGCTCTGGTAAAATAAATAAAGTACATCGAGAGACTACTATAATTACTTTTTCCTTTTTATTTTACCAATTTTTTTTATTCCAGATTACAGCTCAGCTTTAGTTTATAATGGTGCTGAGGATTAAGCCTGGGATCTCAGCTTCAGACTTTTGAATAGCCATTATGCTATTTCCCACCCACAGAGAGATTACTTGTAATAGAAATAGTCAGGAAATTATTTAGTGGATGAGCTAATAACTTGAATTTAGTATTGAAGAATTGTTTGTATTAAAATGACAAAGGAAGTCATATGGGTAGGAAGTCATCATAAGTAGTACAGGTAATAGCAATCCTGTGCTTGGGAGTCAGGTGGTAGCGCAGCAGGTTAAGTGCACGTGGTGCAAAGCGCTAAGACCGGTGTGAGGATCCTGGTTCGAGCCCCCGGCTCTCCACCTGCAGGGGAGTTGTTTCACAGGCGGTAAAGCAGGTCTGCAGGTGTCTATCTTTCTCTCTCCCTCTCTGTCTTCCCCTCCTCTCTCCATTTCTCTCTGTCCTATCCAACAACAAGGATATCAATAATAACTACAACAATAAAACAAGGACAACAAAAGGGAATAAATAAATAACCCTCTAGGAGCTGGAATTCGAATTTTAACCCAAGCGCAGTTGCACTACAATTTTCTTTGAAACCTAGTGTTCACCACCTGTCCAGAGGCATGAGCAGAGGAGAAACCCTCTGTTCTAAGACCAGGTGCTCAGGACAGTGACCTAGGACTAGATCTCAAAAATAGAGACTAGGCTGATTACCCACCACCTGGGACAAAAAAAAAAAAAATGTCCAAGGTGAGGGGAAAGGCTGATGAGAAAATGGATTGGCTAGAAACGCTTGAGGCCTTTGCCACTAAGACTCTGATCTTTGGATCAGCCACCATTCTGAAGAGTGGATAAGAAACCCTCTGTTCTAAGATTAGGTGAAATAAGTTAGAGGTCCAGAGCTAGTCTGGATTACCTAACCACCTGACCCACAGGTAAAGGAAAAAGTAAGTAAGAAAAAGTTAGTGAGAAACTGGTTGGCAAAGCACCTGGTACGAGGGGCAAACAAAATTTTTATAAATATAAGCAAAGCGCCTGGTACAAGGGCAGACAAATTTTTTATAAATCTTACACAACACTCTCCAAGATCAAATTTAGTCTGCTATCTAAAGAAAAGATATATTAAAATTTCTTTGTAATTGGGCTACTAAATTGACAAGATGAAACAATTCTTGCAAAAATATGAAGGTTGATGAGGAAAATGAATTAGACACCATAGAAAGGACACAGGAAAATTCGGTGAAGGACGTTACTAAAAGAACTAATGCTACACCCATAAAGGTCAAATACCTGCTAACAAACCCACAGCTTCTAGAGCCTTTAGTGGAGAGAGCAACAACACAGGAAGTGCCTAGCATACTAATGAAAACTATAGTGGACTTAGACAAAGATAGAATATTGGGCAAAGGCTAGCCACTAATATGGTAAAGAAATGGAGAGAGACTAATCCTTTCAAGGGGACGGAGGATGGGCCAGACGTCATCCCATCCTTCCCAATAACGTCATCCACAGTCAAAATCCCAGGTCCACACAGCCCAGGAATAGGCAAACCTGGTGAAATAATGACTGAAACAAGAACTTACATTCCCCAAGAGGTACAGCAAATGAGACAAGAATATGCCCAAAACAGTATGAAGGATGCTTCATACATGGTCAAGCTCTGGGGAAAAGGAGCTGACACTATAATGCTGACAGATGCAGAAATGAGAAAAAGAAAAATATATATTTTTTTAGTTTCTTTTTTTTTTAAATATTTATTTTATTTATTCCCTTTTGTTGCCCTTGTTGTTTTATTGTTGTAGTTATTATTGTTGTTGTCGTTGTTGGATAGGACAGAGAGAAATGGAGAGACGAGGGGAAGACAGACAGGAGGAGAGAAAGACAGACACCTGCAGACCTGCTTCACCGCCTGTGAAGCGACTCCCCCTGCAGGTAGGGAGCCAGGGTTCGAACCAGGATCCTTATGCTGGTCCTTGTGCTTTGCGCCACCTGCGCTTAACCCGCTGCGCTATAGCCCGACTCCCGAAAAAGAAAAATATTATAGAAAACCCAACTATACATGACGCTCTAGAGCAAGTTTTAGAAACAGGCAGAGGAGACACAAAACCCCTGCTTGATTAGGTCACAGCGGCTTGGAGACTAGTGTTGCTCACGCTGGGTATAACTAATTTTGAAACGTCAGGAAAATGGAACACTTAACAAGACGCTATAGCCATGTTAAAAAAATGGGTATACTTTGGTATATATATAACCAAGCTGACATAAGCTTCACCTATGAACCCACATTCAGGAAGCTTATGCTAAGGAACGCTCCTCCTAACATGAGGCTGCTGCTGTCAGGCATATGACAAGGCTATAAAACTGTTGCAGAAGGGATAGAACTCTTTAAACAATACAGGGAACTGAAACAGGATAAGGTAGTCTCCCTCCAAGTTAGTGTAAAACCTAATGGAGTGCCCATACTGCGAAAATAAATTCGCAATCATTCGTCTCCCGGGCAACCCACATCTGTGAACATCCCACCAATGGCCAGTTACCCCTGTGCTGTGTCACTCAATGGACACTGAACCCTCCACTTAGGAGACTTCAGTGCCCAGGGGATGGAATGTAGTGAACATGTAACTCTAGTAACTATAGTAACCATAGTGCACCTGCACAGTGTGGTAAAGACATCTTACCCTATGTATGCATAGGGTAAGATGTCAACCTGAACCTGATTGGCCAAAGGAAATGTAACCTTAAAAACCAGAGGCATGCTAAGTGTAAGTAAAGGCTCAGAAACCAGCTGGATGAAGCACTTCCACGGTTACTGACCGGGATGCTGCTGGTGCTGCTAAAAGCTTAAAGCACACACGGCTAGGCTAAGTAACCCGTTTCCCCAGCCTCCAGGGACCCTCAGTCATCCTGTAGCACCATCAGACAAAGGACCCCAGCAACACAGTGGGTGGTGACTTGTTAACAACTATTAAGTAAGGAGAGGGTATCAGGTTGACTGTGTGTTGGGTGAATTATATGACCTTTCTCTGGCATCTAAAAACAAGTTAAAAAAAAAATTACTGCTTAACCCCGACACGCTCTCAGAGTAAGTCCTTGCTGTATTTCCTTCCTCACGACATAAGATTTTTGGAAAGATGGATTGCCTCAAGTTTTGTATTAAGGATTTGAATTTTGGAGGAAGATCAGTAGATTTAAAAGTAAAGTAGCATCAGTATTACTTTTTATTGTTGTTAGTTGAACTTCACTGCTCCAAGCTTAACTTTTTTCAAATAGAGACAGAAACAGAGAGACAAGGAAAGAAACTAATATCACTGAAGCTTCCCCAGTGCAGTGGGGAACCTGGCTCAAACCTGGGTTTTGTGCATGACAAAGTAGGTGTACATTCCAGATCAGCTATCTATATCTATCTATCTACATATATATGTAATTTTTTTTTTTTTTTTACCAGAACACCGATCAGTTCTGAGTTATGGTGGTGTGGTGTGGAGGGTTGAACCTGGGGCTTTGGACCCTCAGGCATAAGAGTCTCTTTGCATAACCATTATGTTGTCTAGCCTTGCTCACTCTCACTCTCTCTCTCTCTCCCTTAAAATGTTGTTTTAGGATGCACTTGAGGATGAGGTGTGGCTTAGCAGTAGTTGCCTAGCTTTCTTGACTGAGGATTCCATCCCCAGCATACATAAGAGCAACAGAGAATTCCATCAATGGTAGTATGGTCCTCTTTTGTCCCTTCTTTCCCACCTCCTTTCTAAGACTCTCTCTCTCTCTTTCACCACTCCCACTTCCTGTGCAGTAATGGTCCTTTTTTGACCATTCTTTCCCACCTCCTTTGTAAGACGCGCGCGCGCACACACACACACACACACACACACACACACACACCTCTGTTACCACTCCCATTTCCTGTGCAGTAATTTCCTTCCCCCAGGCATACACGCATACACACACACACACACACACACACACACACACACCTTGTGCCTGTAGAGCATGTGTCTGATGTGGTGCAGCAGTGTCTGTGTTCCCCCAGGTACTTCCTGTCATTTCTCACCTCTACATAAGGGAATGCCTATATCTGTATCTCAGACTGTGTGCCAAGACATTTTTAGTCTCTTGACTGGTGTTGCCTCTTACCTGAAATTCTATTGAGTTAAATCATAAGAGTGACTTATGATTTATTGATGTATAGAACTCATTTTTTAGCAGTACATTAAGAATGCTAAATAAGAATTGAGTCCACTTTTTTTTTTTCCCTCCAGGGTTATTGCTGGGCTCAGTGCCTGCACCATGAATCCACTACTCCTGGAGGCCATTTTTTTCCCCTTTTGTTGCCCTTGTTGTTGTAGCCTCGTTGTGGTTATTATTGTTGCCATTGTTGATGTTGTTCATTGTTGGACAGGACAGAGAGAAATGGAGAGAGGAAGGGAAGACAGAGAGGGGGAGAGAAAGATAGACACCTGCAGACCTGCTTCACCGCCTGTGAAGCGACTCCCCTGCAGGTGGGGGGGTGGCTGGAACCAGGATCCTTACGCTGGTCCCTGCGCTTTGCGCCATATGCGCTTAACCCACTGCGCCACCGCCCGACCCCCTTGAGTCCACTGTTATTTATTTTTGTGTGTCATGTTAGTTTGCCCAATACTTTTTTAAGTTTAAAAATAAAAATTTTTAATTGATAACAGAAGACCAAATGCTAATAAAAATAATAATACACTGAGTTTGAGCAAACAAAACTGACACACACACTATCAGCCTCACAAAGAGAAACTAAAGTCTGGAGTCTTCGCAGCATATTGCTTGATGTGATCCTACAGTCCTTTAATGCCTCTAGGCTAGATCTCCAAATTTTTCAGGAACTGCACCTGAGGTTGTCTTCCTCTGATTTGGAGTGGCTTATTTTGCATATCTAAAGAATAATTTAACTCCTAATCTCTTTTGTGTCTCACATTTTAAAGAATTCCGGGAATGAATAGGACAAACATTTATTATTGCAGCCCAACACTTTTTTTAAAGTTAACACATATTACAGTTGGCGCATTTTACTTTTGCCAGTAGGATTTAGTGAAATAGAGGGGAGATAAAATACCAAGCCAGGGGCAGGGTGGCAGCTTACCTGGTTGAGCACACGTTTCAATGCGCAAGGACCCCGGTCCCCACCTGCAGGGGGAAAGCTTCACAAGTGGTGAAGCAGTGCTACATGTGTCTCTTTTTCTCTCTGTCCAACCCTTTCCTCTAAATTTCTGGCTGTCTCTATCCAATAAATAAATAAAGATAATTAAAACAAATTAGAAAAAATAAAATACCAAGCCAGTTTTGACTTTAAAGTCACCAGGGAGCTTGTCATCCATCCATGTTAGCTCCCAGAGTCTGTCTATGTTTTGGTGAATGATGATGGCTCCTAAGGACCTGGTCGTGCTTGATGTTTTCTCCTTTGAATTTCTTTCATATTAAAATTTGTGATTTCCATTTCTTCTACTCGGCAATAGACGTGGATTCTATGAGGTTTGCTTCTATGCAGACTATTGTCAAAATTAGGTGACTTTATTTGTGGTACTTAAACTCAAAACCAAAACTGCCTCCACACAGCTCTAGCCTTACAGTCTACCCAACCACTTCTGCCTTTGTCTCTGTTCCCAGCTTTGTGCTAAGCCAATTTTAGTCCTTGGCTGTTGAATCTTTCCTTGAAATTCTTAGGCTTATCAAAGTCATAAAATGTTGGTATGCTTCTAAAACCCCTCTGTTTCATTGGTTTAATCCCCCCTGCTTAACACTGTATTCTATTTACATAACCACTGTTAACTAAGCACCGCCCTGCCTGCAGGGCATTGGTTTAAACCCCACTGGTTCATGATGTCTTTTTGCTCAGCCCCCTCTCCTAGTACACCCTGATTTGAACCAGTCACTTTTTGCTCCACCCTCTCTATGTCACATCCTGTTTCCGCCCTGCTTGGCGACTATATATAGGATTGTGAGTTTAGTTTAGCTTGGCTTAGATTGTGCTGCATTCTGCATTAATAAAGAGATACTGCGTACAGCTCAGCCATGAGTCCCTGGTCTTCTGTCTCCTGCCCGCGAAGCTAGCCCAGCAACAAAACATGCTTTATTTGTATTATCCTGATAATAATCATGAAAGGGTGCCTAAAATGACGCTTGCTTTTGATGTTTCTAGTCTCTGCTCTTAGAAGCTTAGTGAAGAAGAGTGTTACTTTTACAGAGGGAGAGAAATGTTAGGGGAAGATGACCAGAGGGCTCTGAGCTCCAATTCCTTCAAGACCCTGAGAGAGAAGAGGGGAAAGGAAGGACATTTAGAAGTTCTAATAGGTGTAGATGTGACTTAGAAAGGAAGAGAAGGCAGCAAGCACCATGGGGGGGGGGGGGAGAGGCAAGTTAAATAGATAGTAGTAAACCCATATTTGTAACCTTGATTATTATGCTATCTTGTAAATCAATATCAAGTCCAAAAAAGTGTCACTTTTGCCACTTGCTTTTCTGAAACATTCTCTGCTTTACCTGTCCTTGCATACTTCATTGCATTTTATTATTATAGACATTCTTTTGTGTGTATGAGGTGTGAGGTAATGATAATCCTTTCAGCAGTAATATAGTATTTCAGATAAGCATAGCTGGTTTATATAAAGATATATGTGTGTGTGTGTGTGTGTGTATACACACCTATATATAGTCTTTTTTCTCTTTTTAAATGCAGTGCTGCAAAATGAACTTCAGGGTGTGTGTGTGTGTGTGTGTGTGTTACTGCTGAGTGACCCTACCTGCCCAGTTTTCTATTTAATCTTTTTGAGAAGGAACCCCTCTACCACCCTACCATCTATATAGAGTTCCCTATGTACTTCTATGCACTTAGAGTTCCTTATGTACTTCTTTTTTTTTTTTTTCTTTTTTCTTTTTCTTCCTCCAGGGTTATTGCTGGGCTCAGTGCCTGCACCATGAATCCACCGCTCCTGGAGGCCATTTTTCCCCCTTTTTGTTGCCCTAGTTGTTGCAGCCTCGTTGCCATTGTTGACGTTGCTTTGTTGTTGGATAGGACAGAGAGAAATGGAGAGAGGAGGGGAAGACAAAGAGGGGGAGAGAAAGATAGACACCTGCAGACCTGCTTCACCGCCCATGAAGCGACTCCCCTGCAGGTGGGGAGCCAGGGGCTCGAACCAGGATCCTTACGCCGGTCCCTGCGCTTTGCGCCACGTGCGCTTAACCCACTGCGCCACCGCCCGACTCCCCCTTATGTACTTCTACCAGAATTTGGTTCAGAGACTGGAGCCCATGGCCTCAAACATGGTAAGACATGTACCCTATTGAAAAAGCTATATCCCACCCCTCTCTATTCTTTTTAAAAGTTAATTAATGGCAAGTTGAGTGGTAGCGCAGTGGGTTAAGAGCACATGGCGCAAAGCGCAAGGACCAGCCTGAGGATCCTGGTTCGAGCCCCCCCCCCCCCACCTGCAGGGAAGTCGCTTCACAAGTGGTGAAGCAGGTCTGCAGGTGTCTTTCTCTCTTCCCCTTCTGTCTTCCCCTCCTCTCTGCATTTCTGTCTGTCCTATCCAACAGTGATGACATCAATAACAATAAAAACAACAAGGACAACAAAAGGGAATAAATAAATATTTTTTTAAAACGAATTAATGAAAGAGAGATATAGAGAGGAAGATACACAGAGAGACCAGATCAGCTCAGGTTTGACTTATGGTCGTGCTAGAGAATGGGCCTGGGGCCTCAGAACCTATGCATACTCCCTTTGCATAACTACTATGCCCTCTCCCTAGCCCTTTAAGCTCTCTAGTCTTATTTGACCACAGTTCTCGCCTCCTCCTCTTAATTTTTGGAACCAAGCTACCTATTTTAAGATCTCTCCTACACAAGAGATCAAAATTTATTCCTGGGTTCTAGATGAATCCATTATTTACCTCCCTTGGACTTAACAAGAAAGTTGGGTCTTTAAGCTGGGCAACTCTTAGGTGCGAGTTCAGTCCCAGGTGTTACAAGCTAGAGCTGAGCAGTGCTCTGGTCTTATCTCTCTGTCTCTCCTTCTTTCTGTCTCTCACTAAAATAAATGAATGGGTCTTTAAAGAAAGTAAATAAAACATGAAACAGATACTTGGGCAGCCTCATGGTAGATTTTGGCCTTACGTCTTAGGGATATAAACCAATTAAGGAGATGAGAGCTTTCTGGGGTGATATTCCTGCTGTGGTTGGCTGTTCTGACTAAACTACTCATGAAGTTTCCTTTAAACAGTAAGTTTGTGGCCACAGAGTTAATTCAGCTTATTATGATGATGTGCCTAAGACCCCAGAGGTCGTAAATTCAATTCCCAGTGCCACCTTATGCCATCTTTCATAATAAAAAATAAATCTTAATAAGTCTGTGTGGGATGTTAAGATGTAAAGATAACTCCATTTTCAGGGCTCTTGTTATGTGCCAGGAATTAACCCTATTTTTTAATATTTTATTGGTTCTTCAGTAACCTTGTGGTTAAGGTGATATTAAATTCACTTTCAGGAAACTTTGAGAAGTTTAATAACTTTACTAAAATCACACAGCTAAAAAATGATAAGCTTAGGTCTGTTTGATTGTAAGATCTAAAAAGTGTTATGTTTTAAACTTTAAAAAAAGAATGAATTTTATATTTTCAAAATGTATAGCACATTTATCAAGAACAAGAAAGCAATGTTGGTATAGTCATTAAATTATAGACTTTGTTACAAATGTACTAGTTTTTTTTACTATTGTCCTTCTTCTGTTCTAGGATATTTCTTTTTTAAAAAAATATTTATTCCCTTTTGTTGCTCTTGTTATAGTTATTGATGTCATTGTTGGATAGGACAGAGAGAAATGGAGAGAGGAGGGGAAGGAAGAGAAGGGGAGAGCAAGACAGACACCTGCAGACCTGCTTCACCACCTGTGAAGCGACTCCCCTGCAGGTGGGGAGCCGGGGGCTCAAACTGGGATCCTTGCTCCAGGCCTTGCGCTTCACGCCATGTGCGCTTAACCCACTGGGCTACCACCTGACTCCCTGTTCTAGGATATTTCTAACCTCATGTGTTATTAAGTAATTATTTCTCTTTAGTCTCTTCCAGCCTATAATAGTTCTTCGGTTTCTTTTTTTTTTGTCTTTCATGACTGATATATTTGAAGAGACCTGATTCTTTTTTTTTGGTAAAATGTATATATGCTAACTGTTACAATTGAGTAACATACCTAAAGTGATGAGGAAAAGAATAACTTAATGTTTATTTTAACTATTCAGGAAATTGAAACATTTATTCAAAGAACAAATATTTTAATATATGTCATTTATTTTTAAATAATTTTTTATATTTATTTTCCCTTTTGTTGCCCTTGTTTTTATTGTTGTTGTAGTTATTGTTGTTGTTATTGATGTCATCAGTTGTTAGATAGGACAGAGAGAAATGGAGAGAGGAGGGGAAGACAGAGGGGGGGGAGAGAAAGATAGACACCTGCAGACCTGCTTCACCACCTGTGAAGCGACTCCCCTGCAGGTGGGGAGCCGGGGGCTCTAACCAGGATCCTTACACTGGTCCTTGTGCTTGGCACCACGTGCGCTTAACCCACTGCGCCACCGCCTGACTCCCGTATGTCATTTGTTTTTTAATGAGAGATACAGAGAGATCAGGGCACTGCTCAGCTCTGGTTTATGATGGTGCTGGGGACTGAACCTGGGACCTTAGTCTTGCATGCCTATTGTTACCTCCCTGGCCCTCCAGAGAACAGATTGTATTAATCCGTACCTACAGATACAGATAAACACAGACATGTACTGTAGTTGTGTAATAAAACTTATTATTAAAGGAAAACTGGCTACCTTTTTTGAGTTAAAAAATTGTATCACTTCACTGAGGAAACGCCGGTCTAGAGAGTTGTCACTGTTCTATGGGTAGAGCGCCACATCTCCCCTGGGTAGGATCTAGTGTGTCTTACCTTCTCTTCGTTAGCTGAATGGTTATGACCGCTCTCAGCAAAGGGCAACATAATGCACTGTTTTAGACATGTTAAGGAAAATACCTAGAAGAGTACTGCTATAGTGCATTAACAGCATCTACTAACATTAAGCAGTGTAGGAGGATGTGGAAATTCCAGCCTGTGTTATGTTCTTTCAAGAGTATTGTGGCAGACCTTTGAAGATGCTATCCACACAGACTTGTATTAGATGTGGGTTTAGCTAGATGAAACAATATTGGTAGTTAGATCAGTCTTGGTGAGTCAAAATAGCTACAAAGAGAAAAGAGCCTGACAGAGTAGAAGCTTCTCTTCTAAGGACATAAACTCAGCCCATAAATTAGAAGTAAATATGGTTGTAAGTAGATACAGGTCAGGGCAAATTACTTAGGATTCAGGACGGGAAAAATGTGAGACTACCAGATACCTGTTTGTTTCTTAAGCTGTGAAATTTGCCTTACTTGGGCAAATTACTCAGCTAGTAAGAATTTGAAGATCTGGGATTGATAAACAAATTCACAAAGATAATAATAACTTCTAACTTTCTTTTTTACTCACATTTGTTCTTTAAAACATTGGCAACTTTACTAAACGCCTGGCATTACAATTAGTGATTGTCAAGAGCTGTGAGTGGGATTGAGATTTTATCTAAATCAGCCTCCCCCAGTTTCTTGTATGCTGGCAAAATGAAATCTGCGGGTCAGAGATAATGACTTTACTACTCATGGTACAGCATGCAGGATGAGCTTTCAGTCTTTGCACCACTGGGCTCACAAGAATGATGATGCATATGGCTAATATGGCTAGATGCACCCTGGGCTATCCTAGCTGAGGAACCCCAAACTTGTTGAGCCTCTAATCTTTTATACTTGTTTGGAAGCTTATAAACCCAGCCATTGCTTCCAAAGGGGACATTATCATGATTATACTGATCGTAAACAGACCTATTGCTCTGGAGTGAAACTCCATGTATATTTGCAGAAACATTTTCTTTTAAATATATTTGAAAAGATGAGGGCAGTTACTTTTGAAAAACTGGAAATAAAAGAGAGTCGTGAAAAATTGTCTCTCAACAGGAAGTGTGAAAAGTTACTGAATAGTGACTGTTGGCTTTTATGTGCTGCTCTAGTTTTCCCATTTTCTTCAAACTGTAGCTGGCAGGTATTTTCATAAAGAGGCAGATATTAAATACTTTTAGGTATGTGAACCGTATGGTTTCTTCAGCAATTACTCATTTCTGTTGTAGCAGAAAAGCTACAGATTTGAATAAAATCTGTGTTTGAATAAAATTTTATGAACCTTTGATTTTCATATTTTTTCATACGTCACTTAATATTTCAGATACTCAGAGTGGGGGTAGATAGCATAATGGTTATGCAAAGAGACTCCCATGCCTGAACCTCTGAAGTCCCAGGTTCAGTCCCCCTCACTACCATAAGCCATAACTGAGCAGTGCTCTGTAAAAAAAAATAAATAAATAAAGTAAATAAGTAAATATACTCTTCATTCTTGTGAGCCATATAGAATTAAGCAGTGGACCAAGTTTGACCTACATTTCATAGTTTACCAACCTAGAGTGACTGATGAATTTTTAAAAGTATAACCCATTTGTTTTAATGTAGCGATTTTGCATATGTTCATTAATCTTTATTTGAATTGTTAATTTTAAATGTTTTCTTATAAGTTATTTCAGTTTAGCTTTAGCATATACCTACAAAATACAAATTTCACTTCCATTTTATGGTGAGGAAACTAGTGCATAGCAAAGAAAGATAGCTTACTCTTTCACTAAAAGGAGTTAAATGATAGAGCTATAATTGATTATGTTCAGGACTCTTTCATGATATGGTACAGTTTAAATGTTCATAATCATAACATCATGACACTGTTGCCAGAATGCTTAGAGCTCAAGCACACATAATAGTGGTGCATGATAATTTTCAATATTTTATACTATAGTCTGTAATTTAATCTTTAGTGATTAGTGTTTTCATGATAGATGAAGGAAGTAAAGAGTATTTGCTAGTAAGTTTGATAGAGATTTGGACAGTATAGTTATTCCTACATTTCTTTTTTTTTTTTTTTAATCATCTTTGTTATTATCTTTATTGGATAGAGACAGCCAGAAATCGAGAGAGTAGGGGGAGAGAGAGAATGAGAGACAGCTGCAGCCCTGCTTCAACACTCAAAGCTTTCTCCCTCCTGAAGGAGGAGATCGGGGGCTCGAACCTGGGTCCTCACACATTGTAACGTGCACTTAAGCAGGTGTGCCACCACCCAGCGCCCCCCCAATTTTTTTTTTTTTATTTAAGAAAGGATTAATTAACAAAACCATAGGGTAGGAGGGGTACAACTCCACACAATTCCCACCGCCCAATCTCCATATCCCACCCCCTCCCCTGATAGCTTTCCCATTCTCTATCCCTCTGGGAGCATGGACCCAAGGTCATTGTGGGTTGCAGAAGGTAGAAGGTCTGGCTTCTGTAATTGCTTCCCCGCTGAACATGGGCGTTGACTGGTCGGTCCATACTCCCAGTCTGCCTCTCTCTTTCCCTAGTAGGGTGGGTCTCTGGGGAAGCTGAGCTCCAGGACATATTGGTGGGGTCTTCAATCCAGGGAAGTCTGGCTGGCATCCTGATGACACCTGGAACCTGGTGACTGAAAAGAGAGTTAACATACAAAGCCAAACAAATTGTTGAGCAGTCATGGACCCAAAGCTTGGAAAAGTGGAGAGGAAGTATTAGGGAGGTACTCACTGCAAACTCTAGTGTACTTCTGCTTTCTTACTTTGGTGCCATACTCCAAACTCAGTCAATTTCTGCTTTGCGTTTCTACTTCTTTTTTTTTTTTTTTTACATGCATAACATTCCCCAGATTCCCATTTAACAATACAACCCCCACTATTTCATTCATCATTTTTCATGGACCTGTATTCTCCCCTCCCACCCACCCCAGAGTCTTTTACTTTGGTGTAATACTCCAATTCCATTTCAGGTTCGACTTGTGTTTTCTTTTCTAATCTTGTTTTTCAACTTCGGCCTGAGAGTGATATCATCCCGTATTCATCCTTCTGTTTCTGACTTATTTCACTCAACATGATTTTTTCAAGGTCCATCCAAGATCGGCTGAAAACGGTGAAGTCACCATTTTTTACAGCTGAGTAGTATTCCATTGTGTATATATACCACAACTTGCTCAGCCACTCATCTGTTGTTGGACACCTGGGTTGCTTCCAGGTTTTGGCTATTACAAATTGTGCTGCCAAGAACATATGTGTACACAGATCTTTTTGGATGGATGTGTTGGGTTCCTTAGGATATATCCCCAGGAGGGGAATTGCAGGGTCATAGGGTAGGTCCATTTCTAGCCTTCTGAGAGTTCTCCAGACTGTTCTCCACAGAGGTTGGACCAATTGACATTCCCACCAGCAGTGCAGGAGGGTTCCTTTGACCCCACACCCTCTCCAGCATTTGCTGCTGTTACCTTTTCTGATGTGTGACATTCTCACAGGAGTGAAGTGATATCTCATTGTTGTCTTGATTTGCATTTCTCTGACAATCAGAGACTTGGAGCATTTTTTCATGTGTTTCTCGGCCTTTTGGATCTCTCCTGTGGTGAATATTCTGTCCTCCCCCCATTTTTGGATGGGGTTATTTGTTGTCTTGTTGTTGAGTCTGGCAAGCTCTTTATATATGTTGGTTATTAAACTCTTATCTGAGTTTAAATAAACTTCCATAGTGTTGGAAGTTCTTGCCATAGCAATCAGGCAGGAGCAAGGAATTAAAGGCATACAGATTGGAAGAGAAGAAGTCAAACTCTCCTTATTTGCAGATGACATGATAGTATACATGGAAAAACCTAAGGAATCCAGCAAGAAGCTTTTGGAAATCATCAGGCAATACAGTAATGTGTCAGGCTATAAAATTAACATTCAAAAGTCAGTGGCATTCCTCTATGCAAACACTAAGTTAGAAGAAATTGAAATCCAGAAATCAGTTCCTTTTTCTATAGCAACAAAAACAATAAAATATCTAGGAATAAACCTAACCAAAGAAGTGAAAGACTTGTATACTGAAAATTATGAGTCACTACTCAAAGAAATTGAAAAAGACACAAAGAAGTGGAAAGATATTCCATGTTCATGGGTTGGAAGAATTAACATCATCAAAATGAATATATTACCCAGAGCCATCTACAAATTTAATGCTATCCCCATCAAGATCCCAAGCACATTTTTTAGGAGAATAGAAAAAAATGCTACAAATGTTTATCTGGAACCAGAAAAGACCTAGAATTGCCAAAACAATCTTGAGAAAAAAGAACAGAACCGGAGGCATCACACTCCCAGATCTCAAACTGTATTATAGGGCCATTGTTATCAAAACTGCTTGGTACTGGAACATGAACAGACACACTGATCAGTGGAATAGAATTGAGAGCCCAGAAATGAGGCCCTACACGTATGGACATCTAATCTTTGACAAAGGGGCCCAGACTATTACATGGGGAAAGCAGAGTCTCTTCAACAAATGGTGTTGGAAACAATGGGTTGAAACATGCAGAAGAATGAAACTGAATCACTGTATTTCACCAAATACAAAAGTAAATTCCAAGTGGATCAAGGACTTGGATGTTAGACCAGAAACCATCAGATACTTAGAGGAAAATATTGGAAGAACTTTTTTCCACATAAATTTTAAAGACATTTTCAATGAAACGAATCCAATTACAAGGAAGACTAAGGCAAGTATAAACCTATGGGACTACATCAGATTAAAAAGCTTCTTCACAGCAAAAGAAACCACTACCCAAATCAAGAGACCCCTCACAGAATGGGAGAAGATCTTTACATGCCATACATCAGATAAGAGTTTAATATTCCTACATTTCTATCCTAAATTTGTTTTTCATAATTCCAAGATGATTGTCAATTTTCTTTTCAGGTGTACAATATGAAAATAAATAATAAAGATCTTTTATCCACCGTAATCATTTGTGCACTTGCTGAACTGTTTTAGTTTACCTAATAAGTTTTTTTTTCCACAAAATTTTAAATTCAAGATACTGAGAAGTTTTTTATATTAATGTACTGTTTTGATTGCCTCCCTATCAGGTGGTTGAAGACTATGCTGGAAGATGGCAGGTCCCTTTGCCGCAGCTTCAGGTGCTCCAGACAGCGCTCAGCTGTTTTACGTCAGCGAGTGCATCATTCCCGGATGAATGTGAGCACGTGCAGTATGTTTTGAGTAGCCTCGCTTTGTAAGTATTCTTTACTTCTTATACAATTATTTTTCATGATGTATATAAGAATTGTTTTTTCTTTTTTTCTTTTTTTTTTGGGGGGGGAATTAATGTTTTACATTCAACAGTAAATACAATAGTTTTTACATGCATAACATTCCCCAGATTCCCATTTAACAATACAACCCCCACTATGTCATTCATCATCTTTCATGGACCTGTATTCTCCCCACCCACCCACCCACCCCAGAGTCTTTTACTTTGGTGTAATACTCCAATTCCATTTCAGGTTCGACTTGTGTTTTCTTTTCTAATCTTGTTTTTCAACTTCGGCCTGAGAGTGAGATCATCCCATATTCATCCTTCTGTTTCTGACTTATTTCACTCAACATGATTTTTTCAAGGTCCATCCAAGATCGGCTGAAAACGGTGAAGTCACCAAGAATTGTTTTTTCTATTAGAAGGAACTTTTCTTGCTGAAGTTTCCCCCTCAGAACAGAAATTTTCCTAATTTAAATACCTAGGTTTAGTTTATGAGTGTTTTACCGCAATTTTACTTTTCTATTGTGAAATTATACGGTCAGTACCAGCAGCAACTGAATGTTTAATTCTCCAGCTTGCTTTGGTAAGCTGTCCTGGTAATTTCAGGAGTATAGCAATTGAGCCCAACATACTTAGCAAAGGGACCTTACTTAGCTAAGGCAAGAAAGAACAGAAGCTACTGATATATAGAAATGCTTATGAAATACTGAGCTAATGATCGTGAACTGAGCACTGTTTGCTCTCCTGGAGCCCACCACAGTTTTAGTAAAGTATATAAGAAAATTGAGGTGAGTCAGTCATCACTCAGTGAATGTTTCAATTGTTTTCTGGGGATACAGAAAGCAAATAGAGGAGTGGCCTTTGAAGCATGGCAGAACAAGGCACAAGTTTTTTTTCTTTTTTTTTGCATGTCCCTCAAATTATTTCACATCATAGTGGTGGTGAGTTGTAAAATCATTTAGCAACTTTCAAAATACAGTAGAAAATATCTGTCTCAGAGGATGCATATTATTTTGTAAAGCATATATATATATATATTTGTATGCTCAATTAATTGTAAAGCATATTAGATAGAGGAGAGACCATCTGTCCTGCTCCCCTTCCACCGGAATCCTAGAGAGGTGTAGAATTTGAACATGCAAGATAAGAAATTGAGTAGGTAATGGGGTGAGTGCAGATAAAGGAGTTAATTGCAGTTTTTTCCATTCAAACCAGTCACCTTGCCAGGGTGGAGTAGGCAAACATTGTTACTTTTTTTTTCTCTTTCTCTAAAGAAGTATTATAGCTTTGAGCAATGACTTTTGCATTCTGATACAGATTCCTTTTTTTAAAAAAAATGAATCAGTAATAAAATTCTAGAAATGCTCACCAATCTCCCAATTAATCTACTCATAACCTTATTCTTAAATTTTTTTTTTTTTTACATTTATTTGTTTATGAGAGAAAACTAAGATCGTCACTCTGGCATATTGGAAACTGAGGATTGAACTTGGGACCTCCTGGCTACAAATCCATTGCTGCTGTTTTTTGTTGTTTGTTTTGTTTTTCTCCTGGAACATTACTCAGCTCTTGGTACTGCTGCTAATTGAACCTGGGCTCTCAAAGCCTCAGGCCTGAAAACCTTTTTTTAAATTTTTTTATTTTTTTTCCCCCTTTTGTTGCCCTTGTTGTTTATCGCCATTGTTGTAGTTATTATTGTTGTTGTTAGATAGGACAGAGAGAAATGAAGAGAGGAGGGGAAGACAGAGAGTGGAGAGAAAGATAGACACCTGCAGACCTGCTTCACCACCTGTGAAGCGACTCCCTGCCGGTGGGGAACCAGCGCCAGTCCTTGCGCTTCGCGCCAAGTGCACTTAACACGTTGTGCCACCACCTGGCTCCTGAAAATCCTTTTGCATAACCATTTTGTTAATTTCCCAGTCTGTTTTTTTTTTTTTTTCAGGGGGAGGGGTGTAGGAGTGTGGTGGGGTATACCACCACCTGAACCATCAAATTATTTATTATAATGTAAAATTGAATATTGAAGCAAGTTGAAATCACTTATACTAGATAAATTCAGGAGTGTAGAAAACAGTTTGCAAAACACTGGTTGAAAGAGTAAAACCTGGTGTGTGTGTCTGTCTGTCTCTCTCTTCCCATGGACTGGAAGGGTATTTTTTTTGTTTTGTTTTTGTTAATTTTTTCCAAAGATTTTATTTATTAAATTATTTATTAATGAGGAAGGGAGGAGGAGAGAGAAAGAACCAGACATCACTCTGGCACATGTGCTGCCAGGGATTGAACTCAGGACCTCATGCTTGAAAGTCCAAAGCTTTATCACTCTGCCACCTCCTAGACCACAGTTAATTTTTTTATTGGGAGGATTAGTGGTTTAGAGTACACATTAAATACAGTTATTGGTACATATGTAAAATTTCTCAGTTTTCTGCAAAAACACTCTAACCCCCAGCCTAGATCCTCCTCTACCATCCTGCAAGGACCTGAAACCCCCCGCAAAACCCTGTACTTCGGTGCATGCAGTACACCAAACCCAGTCTGCTTTGTTTCCCACACTGTTCTTATTTCTCCACTTCTACCCGTGAGTGAGATCATCTCTTATTTATTCTTCTCTCTCTGGCTTATCTCATTTAACGTGGTTTCTTCAAGCTCCATCCAAGATGAGGTAAATAAGGTGAATTCACCATTTTAAATAACGGAGTAGTATTGCATTGTGTATATATACAATTTACACGGTCACTCATCTGTTGTTGGACATCTGGGTTGCTTCCAGGTTTTGGCTACTACAAATTGTGCTGCTATGAACATAGGTATACACAGGGTCATGGGGTAAGTCCATTTCTTGCCTTTTTTTTTTTTTTTTTTTTTTTTGCTTCCAGGGTTATTGCTGAGGCTTGGTGCCTGCACTACAAATCCACTGCTCCTGGAGGCCATTGTTTTCCCTTTTGTTGCCCTTGTTATTTATCGATGTTATTATTATTGTTGTCATTGCTGTTGTTGTTGGATAGGACAGAAATGGAGAGAGGAAGGGAAGACAGAGGGGGAGAGAAAGATAGACACCTGCAGATCTGCTTCACCACTTGTGAAGCCACTCCCCTGCAGGTGGGGAGCTAGGGACTTGCTGGTCCTTGTACTTGATACCATGTATGCTTAACCTGCCGCACTACTGCCCGACCCCCTATTTCTAGCCTTCTGAGAGTTCTCCAGACTGCTCTCCACAGGGATAGGACCAATTGACATTCCCTCCAGCAGTGTAGGTGGGTTCCTTTGTTGCCACAGTCTCTCCAGCATTTGTTGTTGCTATCGTTTCTGATGTATGACATTCTCACAGGAGTAAAATGCTGTCTCATTGTTATCTTCCTTGCAATTAGATTTGCATCACTGAAGATGCCTTTGAACTTTAGATAGAAAAGAGGGCTGCCAATATTTTCCTTTAAGTATTTGATAGTTGCTAGTTTAACATCCAAGTCCTTGATCCATGTAGTTTACTTTTGTATATGGTGAAATATAGTGGTTCAGTTTCATTCTTCTGCATGTTTCAAACCAATTTTTTTTTAAGCACTGCTCTGCCTTATGATGGTGTGGGGGATTGAACCTGGGACTTCGGAGCCTTAAGCATGAAAGACTCTTTGCATAACCATTAATGCTATACCACCACCCTCAAGCCAGTTTTTTCAGTACCATTTGTTGAAGAGATTCTCCTTTCCTCATTTGATAGTTTGGGCCCTCTTATCAAAGATTAGATGTCCATAGGTGTGGGGGCTTGTTTCTGGACTCTCAGTTCTATTCCTCTGGTCAGTGTATGTGTTTTTGTTCCAGCACCAGACAGTTTTGATAACAGTAGCCCTATAATACAATTTGATATCTAGGAGTGTGATGCCTCTAGTTTTGTTCTTTTTTCTCAAGATTGTTTTGGTGATTCTAGGTATTTTCTGGTTCCAGATAAACGTTTGTAGCTTTTGTTCTATTGTCCTAAAATAATTGGGTGGGACCTTGATGGGGATTCTTAAGTCTTTTCTTAATTAGTAATGTTTAAGAACCATCACACATTGGAGGAATGCCTTTAACATGAAAAACAAAGGGAAAACAAAAATTTGGAAGAAGTAGTGAGCTACTATTGAAAAAAAAAAGATACAAAACCTGCCATATTTTTAGAGAGTTGATAAAAGTGTCAACATACGCTGTGCTAAAGGAATCATGAGACACCAGAATTGAATTTGTATGGCCTCGGAGGTTGGCATAGTAATAAAGCAGTGAACTCTAGAGTATGAGGACCCGAGTTTCACCACTGGCATCTCGTGTGTCAGAGTGGTGCTTTGGTGTGTGTTCATTCTTTCTCTCACAAGTAAATAAATCTTTTAATAAAGAAACAAATCAGTTTGTGCAAATTATGAAAATATGGTGGTTTTGACTTAAACTTCTGAAGGGAAGTTGAAAGTAAACTTAAAGAAATAATCCAGAATGTGAAACAAAACCAAAGTGAAAGTATGCATCAGAAGAAAAGTTCTGTGATGGAATTTAACATTTAACTAGTTGGAGTATCCAAAGTAGAACTTACAGTATAGTGGTGAAAACTAGTGAGTGGTTATTTTGCTTTATTAATTGAATATTGCCGTTAGAATTTTATTTAAGGAGTTTTCTCAGACCTGAAAGTCACAAACAAAACAGAAGCAAGCAAACTGTTAAGACTTCCAAGAATTCTGGTGGTTATCTTTAGGAGGCGAAAGGGTGGGGATGCAGAACTTTGGTGGTGGGTGTGGTGTGGAGCTATACATGGTGATTTTATAATCTTGTGACAAACTATTAAGAACACATTTAACAATTTTTTAAAAGAGCTGAAAGTCATGAACTTTCAGACTCAAAGATGACAAGAAATACTCTGCACAATTAGTATAAAAGATACTAAACTATTTACATCATTTTGCAATTCCAAAATGCTAAAAATAAAAAACCAGATTTGGGGACGGGAGATGGCTCCATGAGTAGAGCTCATGATTTCATGCACTAGGTTCCACCTTCAGTACCACAGAGGAGCACCAAAGTGACAAAGTGGAGCTCCGGGGACGGTGGGGCCTTGCATTGGTGTCTCTTGTGTTCCCACTCTCTCTCCCTCATAAAACTGTAAAACGTGGGAGTCGGGCAGTAGCACAGTGGGTTAAGCACAGGTGTCGCAAACCACAAGGACCGACTTACAGATCCCAGTTCAAGTCCCCGGCTTTCCACCTGCAGGAGAGGCGCTTCACAGAGCAGTGAAGCAGGTCTTCAGGTGTCTTTCTCTCCCCCTCTCTGTCTCTTCTCCTTTCTCCATTTCTCTCTGTCCTATCCAGCAACAGCAACAACAATAATAAAAACCACAACAATGATAAAACAACAAGGGCAACAAAAGGGGAAAAAAATGGCCTCCAGGAACAGTGGATTCGTGGTGGTGCAGGCACCGAGCCCCAGCAATAACCCTGGAGGCAAAAAAAAAAATTGTAAAACATAATTGGGTTGTGGAGGTGTCTCAGTGACAAAAAGTGCATGTGTGATCCTTGGCACTACCCCATATATACATACATATATGTCACAAGTAATGTAATTTGATTCTCCTAGAAAATGAAAATAATCTGAACAAAATACAGTCATTATAGTGTATTTAGATGTGAATTGAATGCTGTTTACTACTTTCTTAATGTAAATAATTGTTGACTTTAACTTTTTGATAAAATAAAAAATATAACTATAGAATATAAGAAATTTATTCTTTCTTTAAGAATATTTAATGGAAGCTATGAATTAAAAGTGAAAGGCAAAAATACTATGGAAAAAATGTGCGCTTGAGGTCAGGCAGTGGCTCACGTGTAAATGCATGTGTTACCATGCAGAAGGACCTGGGTTCAAGCCCTTGATCCCCATCTGCAGAAGGAAAGATTCACAAGTGGTGAAGCAGTACTCCAGGTGTCTCTGTCTCTCTCCTCTATCCTCTTTCCCATTCAATTTCTTTCTGTCCTATAAAGTAAAGTTAAAAATGTTTTTTAAAGTGTGTGCTCAGTCAGGTGCACTACTGCCCAGTCCTATAACCATGTGGTTTTTATCTTTCTTTTGAAATATATTGATTGACTTGCATGTGTTAAACAATCCCTGCATCCCAGATGCAATCTATGTGGTTTTGGTGGATTCAGTATAGTCAGTCCTAGAGAATGAAGAAGAATGTGTATTTATTCTCTTGGAATATAAGATTATGTCTGTGTGGGTTAAGTCTGTTTCTTATTTTACTTTTTTTTTCTCTCTCTCTAAAGCACTGCTGTAACTTTTCTGGTGGTTCTGGGGATTGAACCCAGTACCTCAGATCCTCAGACATGAGTGCCTGTTCACATTAACTATTATGCTGTTTCTCCTGCCCCAGTTAAGTCTATCTCTTCTATGATGTCATAAAGCCAGTAGTTCATTATTTATTTCATTATGTGTATTTATTCTTTTTTCTTTTGGTCCCAGTAGTCTAAATGGTGTATTTAGATCTCCTACTATTATTGTATTGCTGTCAGTGTATCCCTTGAGCTCAGTTAGAATTTGTTTTGTCGGGGCTGTGTGGTAGCGCAGCGAGTTAAGCACACTTGGCGACCAGCACATGGACTGGCTCAACGGTCCTGGTTCGAGGCCCAGCTCTCCACCTGCAAGGGAGGGGATCACTTCGCAAGCGGTGAATCAGGTCTGCAGGTGTCTATATTTCTCTCTCCCTCTCTGTCTTCCTCTCTCCTCTCTCAATTTCTCTCTGTCCTATTCAACAACAATGAAAGCAATAATATTGATAAACGACAAGGACAAAAAAAGAGAGAGAAAGAAAATAGCCTCCAGGACCAGTGGATTTGTAGTTCTGGCACCGAGTCCCAGCAATAACCCTGGAGGCAAAAAAAAAAAAAAAAAGGAATTTGTTTTGTATTCTTAGGTTCCATATGGGGTACATGCATACTGATGATAGTTATAGTTTTTTGGTGCATTGATCCTATGATCATTATATAGTATCCTTGCCTTTTAAAAAAAATCAAAGTCTAGGACTGGGGAGATAGCATGATGACTATGCAAAAGCCTTTTACTTGGTATCTTTCTCTCTGTATCTACTTTCTCACTAAAACTAAATAAAAATATTTTTTAAAAATCTAAACGTCTATATTTTATCTGAAATGAGAATAACAATTATTTCTCTTATTTTGGGATTAACTTTTTAGAATACCAGCTCCATCTGATTCTGTTTGTCTTTATTTTCAATGTGAGTTTCTTGTAGACATAGCGCTGATGGACCCTGTTTTATTTAATCTATCCAGTCTGTTGTCTTTTGATTGATGAATTGAGACCATCACATTTAGGGTGAAAAAATATATTTTATTCGTTGACATTCTCATACTTTATTTTCTGTTTTTTTCCCCCAGTATGTTTCTATCTGCCATTTGTGTGAGTGGTTTTCTGTAGTGTTATGTCATTTGCCATATATCTCTGTTCCACAGTTTGTTTTGTATATAGTTAGCCTGTGTCCTTCATTAAACTTAGAATATGTGAAAGAGTATATTAAAAACTGATCTTGTGTGCCAAAGTAATGGACTCTGGGGAGAGTCTGGGGTTCAGGTCCTGGAGCATGATAGTAAAGGATGACCTAGGGGGGTGTTATGCAGATAACTGAGAAATGTCATACATGTTGTCTAAACCAGTGATCCTCCCAGTAAAAACAAAACAGACTGGTTTTGTCTTACCATTATCTGATTAAACCACTTGTATTCCATTTTTACCTCCCCTTCCACATATCATAATTTTCTCACATTTGCTTGGTTTGTGTTTCTGAATCTGTATCACCTTGACAGTTAAATGGTCTAGCTTATTTTTCTGTGTCATTTCTTTCAATAACTTGAATTTGTGTATCTGTTCTGGTCCTGATTTTAATACTGCCTTGCATTTGAATGCTAGTTTTGCAGTTAAGTATTCATTACTGGTAGTTATTATGTTTCAACATATTAAATATGCCTTCCCACTCTGCTGGTCTTCAGGGTTCCTGCTGAAAAGTCTGATGAGAATTTGTGTTGCATTTATTAGTCACTTTCTTCTTTTCTCTGGCAGCTTGCAGTATTTTGCTTTGTTCATGACTTTTGATAATTTTACAATGATGTGTCTTGGTATAGGTTAGTTTGGATTTAGGAATTTGGGTATTCTCTTTTTCCTCGATTTGTACATCCTGACCATATTCCTAGATCTGAAATTTTTTCTGCTATTAAAGTATTAAGTATTTACTTAATACTTTTTTGGTTCCCCCTGCACCCCTCCTTAATACTTTTTTTTATTCCCTTCTCTTTTCCCCCAGTAACTCTAATGCTTGCTTTTCTAAGAGTCTTCTGTTTCATGCAGACTTGCTCCACTTTTTCTTTTTCCTTTTCTTTTTTTATACCACTCCACTTTTTCTAAACCTTTTTTATCTACTTTGAGGTCAAAAAGAGATCATTTTGTCTTTTATTCCTCATCTTCTGTATGACTGAATCTACTCTGTAGGCTTCCCATTTGAGCCTGAAGTGCATTCAAAGTGTCCTTCGCACTACGCAGTTCTGTTTCCTTGCTTCCCAAATTCCTAGTTGATGAATCAAGATTCTGAATATTTCTGTGAATTTATTTCTCCATGTTAAGTTGATAGTTTTACATTTCTTCAAATGTTCTCACAGTGTATTTTTCTCTCTGTGTGTGTGTCTCTCTCTGGACATTGTGTTTCTTAAATTCTTTCTCTGCTAGCTCCTCTGCATTTGCTGATTTGTGGATTATTGAGTTCACTTCTGGCAGCAGCCATTTTCTGTTTTTGCCTATTTGATTTGGCTTCTGCTGTTGACCAGCAGGTGGTGCTGTGGCTATAGTCCTGGGGTTCCCCTTTGTGTGAGTGGTGTAGGGAGGGGAGAGGATTTGAAGTAGGTGCTGATACGGTACCTGGTTACTTCAACTGTCCTGTGGGAGAATTCCAACCAGTTCTTCTTTTCTAGACTTCTGCTGACTTGGACTTTGCTGTGAAGGGCAGAGTCGCTTTCCCAGTCTGCTGGATTTCACTGGAAAGGCTTTTCACTGAGGGCAGGTTGACTCCATTCAGCCTGAATCTTTATGGCTTGGAAGCTTTAAAGCTTGGTCCTTTTCTTTTTTCTCTCACTGTCACAAGGGTACAAAATCTAACACTTAGTTTCTCCTGGGTGCCCTGTGGAGATAGCTCACATATTTGTGAATTTTACTGTTGCAGAGCGAGAGTTAACACGGTTGCCAGTATGGCATTGATGGCTATGGGAAGCAGTACCTCAGCTTGTGTCTTCTTCCCACTTCCTCTTGTCAGCTAGCCACACACAGAAATGCTGTACTATGTTGTAATATTTGTTGTGTTAAGGAAGAGCAGTTCACTCTATCTAGTCCACCATGGCTCTCCCCCTGAGAAAGTAGTTTTTTAATGCCATGTTCCTAGACAAAGTCATATAAATAGATTTTTCAGGAAGCAAAAGAGGCTGAAATTTGAAGATCATGGTTTTAGAGAATAGGGAGATGTTTGCTACTGGAAAGCTTGTGGTCTGTAGATAAAAAGCAGTATGTGTAAGTACAGTTAGTGGCTTTTATGCCATTATAAGGAATTTTATGAATTTTCTGATATAGGCCAGTTATTTCAGATACATTAATAGAATAGGGAGGGAATGTAAGCAATAAATCAGAGAAAGAAGAGGTTGGAGAAAGAAGAGGTTGTTGAAAGAAGAGGTATGTTGGAGAAAGAAGAGGTTGGCAAATTGAGAAGGGAGGTTCATGCTCTGCTATCAGTCAGTTTCTAGGGTAGTTACTATGCTATATTAAGAATTTTTGGGGGGAGTCGGGCTGTAGTGCAGCGGGCTAAGCGCAGGTGGTGCAAAGCACAAGGACCGGCATAAGGATCCCGGTTCAAACCCCGGCTCCCCACCTGCAGGGGAGTCGCTTCACAGGCGCTGAAGCAGGTCTGCAGGTGTCTGTCTTTCTCTCCTCCTCTCTGTCTTCCCCTCCTCTCTCCATTTCTCTCTGTCCTATCCAACGACAACAATAATAATAACTATAACAATAAAACAACAAGGGCAACAAAAGGGAATAAATAAATTAAAATAAATATAAAAAAATTTAAAGAAAAGAAAAGAATTTTTGCATCTGTATAATATGAAGGTCTTTTATATGATTTCTCAGTCGACACAGTCTCATAATTGTTGTTATACATATTTAAATTCAGTCTTTGATTAAAGGTGAAAAATAACACTTGATATTTCTAGTTGAATATCTTTTGGATGACTTAAAATTTAAATATTTGAGGGAATTGTAATTTTCTTTTCTTAGAATTCCTAATTAGTGTTAAATAATTTTACAGTTTGCTCATGATAGAAGTTGTATTCATATATTAAATCATGAATGATTAAAGGTGGGCAGGGGTAGATAGCATAATGGTTATACAGAGACTCTCATGCCTGAGGCCCTAAAGTCCCAGGTTCAATCCCTCGCACCACCATAAGCCAGAGCTGATCAGTGCTCTGGCAAAAAATAAATAAAATAATAAAAGGCGGCATATAAAGTATTTAGTAATAGTATTCAATTGAGGTAAATTTAATTTAAATAAAAGGAGAAACTAATAAGATGGCAGCCAGCTCATCTAGTAGTGCAGGGTGTGTGGTGGGGCTCTGGGCTGGAGATCCAACACACATAGGAGCATGGATACACAGCATGCGCAAGCTCCGTGCATGGTGGAGACCTTGATGTTTTTTTAATTATCTTTACTTATTTATTTGGATAGAGACAGCCAGAAATCATGAGGGAAGGAGGTGATAGAGAGGGAGAAAGACAGAGAGACATCTGTAGCCCTGCTTCACCACTTGTGAAGCTTTCCTCCCTACGGTGGGGGCCGGGGGCTCGTACCCAGGTCCTTCACCCTATAACTTGTGCGCTCAACCAGGTCAGGTGCACCACCACCCGGCCCTGACATTAATTTTTCATAATTATTTATTAAACAAATAATAAAGAAGGAAACTGTAGGAACTGTCTAACCTGTCAGGAATAGGTTAGATCAGTCAAGCCTGGAGTGAGAAGCCATGTGTCACCTATTAGACATATAATTGGGGAGGCTAATACTGTTATATATGTTAGCTGAGGCTTTCACAGTGACTTTCTAATATTTATGTCAGCTTTATCCTTTATTTCAAAAACATTTTAGATTTTTAATTTTCTCTGGAGTCAAATATACCTGAGTAAGATTGGACTACTTATTCTAGGTTATCTTTACATGTGTTTTATATCTTTATATTTTTGCCACCTGTAATACTACTGATTTTTTTTTCCTTTGCATTGTGATTATGGGTAAGTATGAAGAATGTTGCAGTTAACTATTCATCCTCTACTTTTAGAACTTAAATGTTAATTTTACTTATTTCTATTGGAGATACTTTACAATTTCGTTGAAAATAAAATGAATTCTGAGTGATCAGGATAATTTTTTTTAAAAAAATAAGTATCTAATGTTATATAGTTATCTTTTTAATTGGGTCAGAAGAAACAATGAAAGTTATCATTCACTTATTTTTTTCTAGGAGTTTCTTTGAGTTGCTACTATTCTTTGGAAGAGATGAATTTTATGAAGAACCCTTAAAGGATATTCTTGGATCATTTCAGGTAAAAGTTTATAACTTCACATTCTGTTTGCATCTATTATCTTATTAAAAAGAATATATTGGTTATTGTTTATAAAGTTTATACTTAGTGAGGTAGAAGTACTTAAAGGTTATGGGGACTGGTTGGTGGCTCAGCTGGTTAAGTGCATATATAACCACGTGCAAGGACTAGGGTTCAAATCCCTGGTCCCCACCTGCAGGGGTAAAAACTTACAGGTGATGAGACAGTGCTACAAAAGTATCTGTCTGTCTCTCCCTATCTTTCTCCCTTCCCTCTCAAGTTCTTTCTGTCCTGAGGGGGGGGGTGCTATTATGGTGGAAAAGAAAGAGGTTTTTGTTTTTATGGTGGTGTTTTTGTTTGTTTTAGTTATATCTCTAAGCATTTCATAGGTAGGACTCCAGTTCCACATTTGCCAGCCCTGAGCTTCCAGCTTATAGATTCCTAAGCCTCTCCTAGACATGTGTCTGCTTACTGTTCCAGCACCCCTTTTAGACTCTTCTTTCTGGACTAAAAGTAGACTATCCTGTGCTTGCTTTTGTTTTTTCTTTTAAAGATTTTGCCCTGATTTTCTTATCTAAATTCTCAGTAGCCTTCTAAAGATAGAAGGCAGATTTGTGTTTGAAGTTGATATATGAATAAAGTTACTAAATTCAGGAAGAAACAACAAAAGATCTAAGATCTCTCCTATGATTGCAAGAACATTTCCTAGATATTTTTTAACCATTTACTTGGAAGGCTTCCGCTACTACAGTGGATCACTAATATGCCCTGGGCCTTATCTTATCGTCAGTTCTTCTGGGTGTGGAATAAAGAAAGATGCATTTTGAAATTCTTCTAGTGGGGGCTTGGCTTTTAAAAGCTTAAACTGGGGGGCTAACCACTGGTGAACCTGGTTGAAGATACACTTTTCCATGTGCAAAGAACCAAGCTCACACCCTCACCCCATCTCCAGGAGTAGGAGTTTCACAAGTAGTGGAGCAATGAGCAGTGCTTACTAGTGTGTCTCCTCCTTCCCTCTCAATTTCTTTGTATTCAAAAGCAAAATAAAACAAACAAAAAGAACACACAAAACAAAATACATACAATTTAAAACTTAAGCTGGTTTTATGATTCTGTTTAGCTAACTTTTGATTCCCGTTTTAGGAGTGTTATGAGAGCAGTTACCTTAGCCCCTCCCAAACCACTTAGTTCCCAAGAATTAAAAGGACACCTTGCTAGTATATGCCCTTTGCAAGTGTTCCATTTGGGAGGCTGGGGATACAGCAAAAGAATTTCATGCCTGCGGCTCTGAGGTCCCAGTTTAATCCCCAGCACCACCGTAAGTCAGAGTTCTGAGACCAAAAAGCTTTTAGGAATACAATTTTTATAAAAAATGTTTGTTATTATTATTTATTATTATTATTTTAACCGGGGCACTGCTCAGTTCTGGCTTATGGTGGTACTGAGGATTGAACCTGGGACCTTGGAACCTCAGACATTTAGAGTCTCTTTGCATCACCATATGCTCTCTCTCCCACCTTGTTGTTATATTTTTAATAATAGTGATTTCTAAGATTATAATAAGGCTGATTTCCAAGATTATAACATATCATAACTAATGTTATATAATTCTACACCACTCCCACCATCAAAGTTCAGTGCCTTCACTGTCCCTCCAATGGTGACCACCATAGTTCTTTCAAAGTCATGGATATGAATTGTCTTTCTCCTTGCTCTCAGTGTGTGTGTGTGTGTGTGTGTGTGTGTGTGTGTGTGTGTGTACACACATGTGCATATGTGTATATATAGATAGATAAGCTTGTATTTTTTCAAGTTTTATCTGTTTCAACTATATATATATATATATATATATATATATATATATATTTAGATTATTTATTTATTAGAAAGGTAGGAGGAGAGAGAGAAAGAACCAGACATCATTCTAGTGGATGTGCTGCCAGGGGTGGGCCTCAGACCTCATGCTTGAGAGTCTAATGCTTCAGCCACTGTGCCACCTTCTGTACCGCAAGTTCTATATATTCCACACATAGTTGCTCTTCACTTCCTTACTTCACTAAGCATAATCACGGCCACTTCCATCTATTTTGTCCCAAAGGACAGTAATTTTAACTATTGAGTAGTACTCCATTGAATATATGTCCCAGCCTCTTTTTTTTTGAGTGATAGAAAATACAAAAGCAGAAAGTACAAGAGTAATATAGGAAGGGATGAGTTTAGAGAAAAATATTCCAACACATAGTACATGAAATGAATGGTACGTAGGTGAGTCAGAGGTCTTTGAATATGATATTGGGGTATTAGGAATTTCACCCAATAGAGAAAGCGGGGTTCAAGCATCTGACACCACATGAGAACATCAGCCTGGCACTGGGGAAGCTTTACAAACAGTGCAAGGTACTGTGGTGTAGCTCTTCTTTCTCTCTGTAATTAAAAGGGAGATTGATGGGGGAAATGGCAAGTGACTCACCCTGTGGAGCGCACAGATTCCACGTGTGAGGATTTGGGTTTGAGCCCTGGCCCACCATATGGGAGTACCTGCAAGGGTTAGTTTCCTGGGTAGTGAGTGCTGTGGTGTCTCTCTCTGTTTCTCACCCTCTATCTAGAGGGGGGGGGAGACCCCAGGAGCAGAGGGATCACACATGTGTGACATCCCAGCAACCATCTTCTGCCCTTTCTGATTTTTTTTAATAATTATACAAGGTGCTGAAAGAGTCAAGTGAAGTTTATAAAGTGGCCTGAACACTGATCTGTTGTTTCACAGACATGTTGTAGTGGCCAGTTCTAAAGTGGTGATGACTTCAGGAAAGAAAATCCCTTTGGAACAAAACATTAAGCACATTCCACAGTGAAATCTAAAAAGTTAGGGAAGGAGCTGTGATCCAACTTTCATAATGAGACAAGATCTGAGTGGGAGTTGGGGGAGGAAGGGAGTATGTTTAACAGAGTGCAGTGGGTATCAGTACTAATATTGGGTTGTTGGAAAAGTCATGACTCATTGTTGCTAAGAAAAACAGAGAAATACTTCATGGATTTTTCAACTGCCCCCTAGATGACTTATTAAAGAATTACTAATAAACAGGTCTGAATTTTTTTCTTAATATTTTATTAATGAGAAAGATAGGAGGAGAGAAACAGAACCAGATACATGTGCTGCCAGGGATTGAACTCGGGACCTCATGCTTGAGAGTCCAGTGCTTTATCCACTGCGCTAACTCCGGACCACATTAACTAAAATTTATTTAATATTCTTTCTTAATCCTTCATTTAATCAGTGATTTAACAGAGTTTTACAAAAATTTAAGATTTCAAAGGTATAATTTTAGATTCATAGATGGTATGTGTAAGTCACTGCACCCTCCAGCAGAGTTTGGTTTCTCCCCCACATAGCAACCATAGTTCTCCCAAAATCCAACAACAGTCGGAGTATAATAGTATTTTCTTTCTGCAAGTTTATTTGTTGTCTATATTCACATGAATAAGGCTATTTGGTAATCCTTCAACATTTCTGAGTACAAATTATTGGAAATACAAGATGTATATATACAAGGAAGGATAGGTTGTGAAATCTACAGTGATTTATAGTCTTTCGTTTTCTTCGGCATTTTTTTTTTCCCTCCAGGGTTATTGCTGGGCTCAGTGCCTGCACCATGAATCCACCGCTCCTGGAGGCCTTTTTTTCCCTTTTGTTGCCCTTGTTGTTGTAGCCTCCTTGTGGTTATTATTATTGCCATTGTTGATATTGTTCATTGTTGGATAGCTCAGAGAGAAATGGAGAGAGGAGGGGAAGACAGGGAGGGGGAGAGAAAGATAGATACCTGCAGACCTGCTTCACCACCTGTAAAGCGACTCCCCTGCAGGTGAGGAGCTAGGGGCTCGAACCAGGTTCTTCGGCACTTTTAATTTGGCTTAAACCCCCCCCCAAAAAAAAAAAAAAAAAGCCTACCATACTATTTAAGGAAGTAAGCCAAAAGATACTTACAATTTTATTTGTAAGTATCCTTTTATCTTTTTAAATAGAACAAAATGGAATCTTTATTTCATTTCTATTTCTTATAAAGAGTAACTTCCCATAGAAGTGGTCTCTAAAATATGGTATACCTGACTCACTGTGAAGTTTTATCTTAAGGCTGGAGAGACAACATAATGGTTATGCAAAAGACTTCAGTGCCTGAGGCTCCATGTCCCAGGTTCAATATCCAGCACTACCATAAGGCAGAGCTGAGCAGTGCTCTAGGTTCTTTTACTGTGTCTTTCAATCTGTATTTCTCTCTCATTAAAATGAAATTAAAAAGAAATAATACTAAAACTATTTTTAAAAAAAGTTTTATCTTAGAAAAATGAAATTAAGCTAACGTGCTGTTTCTTGACAGAAGCATTAAGAGGAGTTACATTTATATAGTTTATAGAATAAACATTTATGGAGGTGCACCCTAAATATAGGAGGAAGCTCAATGAAAAGGTATGCCAAGGTTGACTTTGGGGTTAAGGTTGTTAAAGATATAAAATTGGGGCTTTGCCTTATAAGTTTTGACTGGCTTTAATTGGGGCCTTGGAGTCTGATTTTTATCAAGAGAACCTAATTGTTTTACTTTCACCCAAATTTAGGATATTGGCAGTAACCCTACTTCAGCCTATCTTGGTTGAGACCTGAGTCCATTCCTAGTTCCATAGCACTAGTGGCTATATTGTTGGCGCCTCACCCGTATACTTCCTTAATGGACAAGGATGGATGAATTGTTGACTCAGCAGCAGAACTACAGCTCACCAGTGATTTAGGGGCTTGTGTCCAACTCATCTTATTTCTTATGCTCTACTTGACAAAAAGCCAATTTACATGAAAATTAATGGTGATAGTATGTGCCTAGCATAATTTAACTTCTGCCCCATATTTTTACTATGCTCCACATGCTTTATAAAACAAAAGCATAGTTGATCAGTAACTTTATAGTTGCTTTATTTTTATCAGTGATATAACATTCAGACACTTGGAAATGCAAAATTAATTTTATACTAAGGTAATTGGGTATGGTTACAGTCTGATTCAAAGTGTTTCCAAGACTAGAAGAAAGTAGAGTTTACATGATTAAGTGCTTACTTACCTTACCATATGCTAGGCATTTTCTACTCCAAGTCCGTTCCTTAACTGTGGTTTTCAGTCCGCACAGCAATCTTATTTAAAGTGCAGGTATTTTTAGTGGTTATTTTTCAGATGAGTTAACTGTAGGAAAACAGAGATGTTAAGTAATTTACCCATTGTATATGAGTTTGCTTGCTTGATAGCTTGGTAGTTTTTATTGTGAAATGCCCTAAATAAGTTTTAAAAGATACTTATTTTCATGTTTTGATTTGATTTACTGTTGATTTATCTGCCAGTATGGTTGTTTATCTTGACACTTAATTTCTCCTACAAGTAAATTGTATCTTTTTCATTTGTATTTCAGTAAGGAGTGAGAAGTAGCACAGGGTTGCTGGGTTTTTTGCTTTGTTTTGTTTTGTGGCATGTGACGATTTTAACACAATCAACGTGTTTATTGCCACTCTGAATACAAGCCCAGTGACTGCCTTGATAAATAAAAATTGTAAAGATATTTTTTTGTTTTATCCTGAAGCTTTATAACTACTACTTAGTTTTAAATGTTCAATGGATTTCTTTTGAGAGCAGCAAAAATTTTTGGCAATTGTTTGTGTTATAAATGATGTGGAATTAACATTCAAAATTTAAACATTGCCAATTCAGTGTTCTTAAAATTTTGAGCTCAGCATATTCATTTTTTAAAGACCATACACTCATTAGGCCTTTAGTTAACCTTTTTAAATTATTAGAATGTTCTTCAGTATTCTTTAAGACACACCCAGTGAAGTATAGGATAAATAAAAAGCATAATAAATTTTAGAAATCTGAATCCAGTAAACCTAATTTATAAATTCAGCAAATCAATTTCTTCTAAATATTAATTAGTAGGACTAGGTGATAGCTTGGTGTTTCAGCTCAGAACTTGCATATCTAAGAACCCAGAAGATCTGGATTGAAACCCTAGCACAGCTAAATGGCAGAGCTGAGTGGTACTCTAGTTTCTCTCACACACATTAAAAATAAATACATATTAAATATTGTTTGTAAGCTTATGATACATATTTCATATTACAATCACAAATCTAACATTCTCTAAAAAACATTTCAAATATCTTTTTTAAAATCTTGAGTATCCATAGACAAATTATTGGTTAATGCAGAATTTACTTAAGATAAAGTACACCTTTATCTTAAACCTAATGCAAGTTTCCATCTTATAGGTTGGACTCATTCCTTCAACCTGTCATTTGTTCATCCCAATACTGCAAGTCTACTTACACACTACAAAGTGGAATCTAATTTCTATCTTCCAGGCTTCTATTCTAGCACAATTAAGATTACCCATTTGGGATCTGGGCAGTGGACCCATGTCTACCTGCAAACCAGAGTCTGCATTGGACAGGGGCCCCTCTATCCCCTTCTTAAGGCTCTTACCTGCCATTGTAAACAGAAACTTTATGAGCCCTCATGTAAGTGTAATTGAACTCTTAAGTTTTATATTTTTGCAACCTGGTTCTTTTCCTAAAAATGCTTAAGTTTTTCCCTTAGGTTACACTTCATTCCTGTTATAGTGGAATTTTCTAAGCCCACTAATTAAAAAAAACTGTGTAACCTGTGGCAATGAAACCTATTTGTATACTTACAGCAGGGTTTTGATACCCTATTTAGGTTACTAAAGTAACCCTTTTTCTTTAATGATTTAATAGTTCAATGACCATCAGTCATTTTACTGACTATGATGATCAAGTTTAGTTCTCAACCCTATTAAATTCACAAAGCCAAAATTACTTTTCTCTCCTAGGAATGCCAGAATCACCTCCGCAGATATGGAAATGTGAATCTGGAACTGGTGACTCGAATCATTAGAGATGGAGGCCCATGGGAAGATCCAGTGTTGCAAGCTGTTCTTAAAGCCCAGCCAGCATCTCAGGAGATAGGTACTTTAGGAGATTCAGAATCAAAACCCGCATCTGTGAGAAACAAACACAATTTTATTTTCTAATTGGAACAGTTAATACTGATTTTTTTTTTAATTTGAAACACTGAATAAGAGAAGTCTATTTTCACATGAAGTACATCTAATTTGTTATACCCTGTGCTGAGAGTGATTTCTGATAATAGACTAGGTATCTAGTGATTGGAATTAAGAATGTTAACACATTTACTGTCCAGATATTATTTACAGAGAGTTTAGTTGGCTTTGTTGCCACAGTGATATCTTTAAATATACTTAAGTATGAACACTCCTTAGAAAACAACAACCCTGATTAAGCATATGGGTGCTCCCTTCCCCAGGAAACTCTGAGAGTTGCGCATCTTACAGTTATTGTCACTGGTACAGAGTAGATGCTCAATATAAGTTTTATTTGATTGAATAAATACCATGTGATGAATGCATACGTGAATAATGACCAATTAAATGAATAATTTTGATCACAAATGCTCTATAGCAGTATCTCCCAAACTTCACGCACTAATAGAAAATTTGGGGGGCAGGGGTAGATAGCATAATGGTTTCGCCAAGAGACTTTCATGCCTGAGGCTCCACAGTCCCAGCTTCAATCCCCCATACCACCATAAGCCAGAGCTGAGCAGTGCCTGGTATTTAAAAAAAAAAAAAAAAAAAAAGGAAAGGAAGGAAAAGAAAATTTTTGTCTCACAGCCTGCTACCTGCTTACTTCATTGACATGTCCTTACGGATCTTCATGGGTCAAAATTTCCTTTAGAGATGGGAAATACTGCTAGTGACTCCTTTAAAAAACAATCCATAATATTTGCAAGTTATTCCTGAGCCCCAGAAGTATTTTTTTATATTATCACAATTTAGAATGTAATGAAAAAGCACAGAAAACATTTGTAAAAATACAGACAGAGCTTATGGAACAGATAAAAGATTTCTGGAGAAAAAAGACAAAACCTCCCAATTCTGGAATCATTTCTTTGTTTTGGTGGCAGATACTTCACACTAAAGATTGTGATCAATTAGGATCTTTCTGTCTGACATAGGTGAAGGGGTGGGGTTGGATTTGCAATAGAGCTTAATGGAGAAACTTATGACTACTGAGCTTAAAAACACACCCACTGAAAAACGAGTGTGGAGGACTATGGTAGATGTAGGAGAAAGTGACGAAGAGACAAGATAAAGACAAGTGGCACAAAGTGGTGGAGTAAAATAAGTAAGATGAAAAGAAAAGTGCTAAGATGTATGTGGCAGTGGCATAGCGATGTGTGTGTGTGTGTGTGTGTACACACGTACGAAGAAGATTGGCATTTGGGGGCCAGGTGGTGGCGCATCTGGTTAAGTGCTCACATTGCAGTGCTCTAGGACCAGGGTTCAAACCCCTGGTCCCCACCTGCGGGGGGAAGTTTTCACGAATGGTGAAGCTAGACTGCAGGTGTCTCTCTGTCTCTCTCCCTCTCTATCTCTCCTCTTCTCTCAATTTATCTCTGTTTCTATCCAATAATAAATAAATGAAAATTAAAAAAAAAAAAAGACTGGCATTTGATGTGAGGATCTCAAGAACAATAAGAAAACCGAAGAAAGGTAGTTGGAACTGAGAAGGAATAGTTGAACTACGGAGGAAACACATAAGCAGAGACATAAAGGGGGCTGGGTGGTGGCACACTGGGTTAAGCTGGTTACATAGTATGAAGCACAAGGATCCTGGTTCGAGCCCCCAGCTCCCCACCTGTGATGGGGAGGAGGTCGCTTCACAAGTAATGAATGAGGTCTGCAAATGTTTTTCTTCTTTTCCTTCTCCCCCTCCTCTCTCAGTTTCTCTGTCCTATCCAACAACAAAAAAAAAGAATAAAAGTTTAAAAAATGGCCGCCAGGTGCAGTGGATTTGCAGTGTAGGCACCCTGGAGGCAAAAGTGGGAGAGACAGAGAAACATAAAAAGCAGGAAAATACAGCCAGAGGGGATAGGGGCTAGGTTAACAAAGAACTTCAGGTCATAGGGAAGAAGAAAGTCTGGGGTTTTTAAAGTCATTTTAAAGCTTCTCTGAGTAGGATCTAGAATATACCATTATAATGGCTAATAACATCAGGGTTTGTGAAGGGGTGTGTGTGTGTGTGTGTGTGTGTGTGTGTGTGTGTGTGTTTGTACACATAAAGTCTTACTTATACATACTTCATATTGTCACAATACTAAACCACTTCACTTTGGGAAAAGCTACAGTGGAGTCTCATTAACATAGATGATTGTCTTCCAGTTGGTGGTTATTAAAATTAAGGCCAGTCTGAAGTTTTTATTTGCATTAATTACACAAATCAGTGTCTGTTTACTGTATATATGGAAAACAACTGTAAAGCAAATATTAAAGCTTACACAAAGCATTGTTCATAGCACCTTGGAAACTACTAATTAAACTGTGTTATCTACAGTAATTAGAACAATTTGAAATCATGAAATGTGGATTCTAGTTCCTGCTCTGTCATTTACTCTTTGTCCTTGAGCAAGTCATTTGATGTCTCTGAGAATCATTTTTGTAATCTGTAAAACAAGCATTAGGGTACCAGCTGTAAGGTAGTTGGGTCTAAATAAATTTATGTAATCTTACAATAATGAAAATATTAGTATATAAGAAGGTAAAAATCATAACTTTAGAGTAAAAATTCCAGAACCTATATTACTTCAAATGTATTACATATTAGTGAACTGAATAAGAAGAAAATTAATTTTTTCTTCAGAATTTTCCCCCATCCCTCTTTTTTTTTTTTTTTAAGAGAAATCAACAGATATTTATTGAGCACTATTTTGGTGTCACTCTTACTTCCATTTTTCTAAACATAAAGCTTCCTTTACAAGTAAACTAAAGAAAGAGCTATTTAATTAACTATATCTAGTTAGTCATATTATTGGTAAAGTTAGACATAACAAAATTGAGAGAATATTTTCTTGAAAGTAATGAGTCTGTTTTCTTTCTGACATAGTGAACAAATACTTAAGTTCTGAAAATCCACTGTTCTTTGAACTACGTGCTAGATACCTAATTGCTTGTGAACGTATACCTGAAGCAACGGCTCTTATTAAATCTTGTATAAATCACCCAGAAATCAGTAAAGACCTGTACTTCCATCAAGCCCTCATCACATGCCTGTCTATGTTACGTGTAGAAGATCAACTGTTACGGGAGGTATTGTTTCAGATTATGTTTGTCTATAACTATTTTAACCTTACCAAAAAGAAAAAAGTAACCCTTTCTTTACTTTCTTTCTTTGTCATTAAATTAATTTCTACATTATCACCAAAAATTTTTAATTACATTATCTGCACTCTCTTTGAGAATATTCTTCTAAGACAGATTAGAATCTGATATTAACAAATGATGAAATCAATAAAATTTTCCTTTAAAAGCTTTATGTTTAGCTTCTGGTATGAGATCAGTTATTACGACATTGCCTTTTAGTTAAAATTCTAAAAAATTAAATTTTTATGTTTGTTATCTTAAAAATTATTTTAGATTTATATAACTTTATGAGAATGAAAGAGGCTTCAATGTCATTTTGTTGTAACATTAATAAGAAAAAAAAGAACCCTGGCCAATATTGAGCAAAGTAACACTCTTATTTGAGGATCTGGTTTTATTGTTCAGTAATTCATTTAAAGCTGCAGTTAGCAAGAACCTACAGTTAATGTTAAATGAGGATTTTCTGTACCTACTTAATACTTAGCTACAAGGAACTTACTACTGGGCTTTAAGGATATTAAAATTAGTCATTGTAAGTTAAAAGCAGGACTATGTTTTTATACAATTTCTTAGTATCTTTGTAGGAAATAACTAGAAATTTAATTTTTCTGAATGTTTAAACATATATTACAACTTTCTAGATATTTTAATGAGAATTTTTTTTTCTCCTAGCATTTATTGAGGACTGATTGTAAAAGTGGAATTGATATCATCTGTAACACTGAGAAAGAAGGCAAGACTCCATTAGCCTTGAAACTTTGTAAATCCTTTCTTATTCCACAGCTCCAGAGCGGGGATATGTACTGCATCTGGTAAGTATTCTTAATAACTGAAAACACAATTTGGACTTTATATTCTTTTAAAAATTATACTGTGCAAGAAAGAATGGTAAGCTGTAAGACCTAAGATTCAAAAAGAAAATGACTACTAATATATAGTGTAATTTCATAAAGGAAACAATTCAGATTAAATTTGGAGGAGGCCAGGTAGTGGTGCTCTTGGTTAAGCATATACATTACTGTGTGCAGCGACTTGGGTTCGAGCTCCCACTCCCCACTTGCAGTGACCTTGTTTCAGAAGTGGTGAAGCAGGTCTATAGGTGTCTTTCTTTCTCCCTATCTCCCTCTCCCTTCTCAAACTTATCTAATTAAAGGAAGGAAGGAAGGAGAGAAGGAGAAAAATGCCTGGGAGCAGTGGATTTGTAGTGTTGGTACCAAGTCCCAGCAATAATGCTGTTGGCAGAAAAAAAAATTAAATTAGGAGTTAGTTTTAAGAATTAATTTTTGGGGCCGGGTGGTGGCACACCTGGCTGAGCACACATGTTACAGTGTGCAAGGACCCAGGTTCAATCCCCTGGTCCCCACCTACAGGGGAAAAGCTTCACAAGTGGTAAAGCAGGGCTGCAGGCGTCTCTCTGTCTCTCTCCCTTTTTACATTTTTTTAAAATTTATTTTCCCTTTTGTTGCCTTGTTTTATTGTTGTTGTTGATATCATCGTTATTGGATAGGACAGAGAGAAACAGAGACGAGGGGGAAGACAGAGTGGGAGAGAAAGAGACCTGCTTCACCGCTTGTGAAGCGACCCCCCCTGCAGGTGGGGAGTGGGGGGGGGGCTCGAACTGGGATCCTTGCACTTCGCGCCACCTGCACTTAACCTGCTGCGCTACTGCCCAACTCCTGTCTCTCTCCCTTTCTATCACCCCCTTCCTTCTCAATTTCTACCTATCTCTATCCAATAAATAAGTTTTAAAAACTTAAAAAAGAATTAATTTTTTTCAGAATAGTTTTATGTTTCTCACAAAGTCCAGAGGCGGTGTGCAGCTGTCCCCATATTCCCTGTACTCCTGCGTATGCATACTTGTTTTATTATCTCTCGAGAATTTTTTTTTTTTTACCTTGGACTGTTATCACCTGAAGTCCATAATTAACCTTAGGGTTCTCTCTGGTAGGTTTTGACAAAGGAATAATGACATATATCCATTATTATGATACCCTACGTAGTATTTTTACTACGCTAAGAAGCATCTGAATTCTACCTGTTTATGCTCTAGAGTCTATAGTGGTAGGGATAAATGAAAAGAAGTCCACTTGGGCCTCAGGAAACAATACTTTTCTTCTTTTTTCTCCATAGTTTTTTCCAGATTGACTTCTTTCACCTAGTAATATCCATTTACAGTTCTCCCATATCTTTTCATAGCTTCATTGCTCATTTCTTTTTAGAACTGAATAATATTCCATTGTCTTGATTTACAAGTTTATTCATTCACTTAATGAAGGAAATCTAGGTAATTCCAAATTATAACAATTATGAATTATGTTGAACTAACATCTGTGTACGGGTCTTCTATGTATGCACAGAAAGTTCCAGCTCCTATGGGTAAATATTGTGGAGTATGGTTTGTACTTCTCTGATGACAGAAGTGGAATGAATATCTTAAGATAGTCCCTTTCCCATTTCTTACAGGGCTGGTTTAGTGTGTAACTTTTGTTTGTCTGGAAACTTTTCTGTCACTCCTGCAACCCTGAGTGGGTATAGTTTTCTAGGGTGAAGTTATTTTCCATTCAGATCTTTGAATATATTTTGTCATTCCTCTTTGACTCTTAGATTTCTGTTGAGAAATCAAATGTTAGTCTTGTAGGGGTCCTCTTATAAGAGATGCTTCACTTTTCCCTTGCTGCTTTGAAAATCCTTTATTATTATTATTTTTTTAATCAGTGCTATTTTAATGACTGTGGCTACATTCACTTCAGTTTGGATTTCTTTGCTTGGAATTTTGAGAGCTTCTTGTGGTTGACTATATCCTTAACTTGGTAAAAATTCTGTCCCTTTCTTTTGCTTTTCTCTGGCAACAGTATGGTGTAAACCTTTTCATGAGGTTGCCCATAACTATCTTATATATTTTTTATTTGTGTTTTGGGCCATTAGCTTACCATATCAGTGCCTCATGCCACAGAGATATCTTCAGATTATACCTTGTCACATAGAGACTTTTTCTTCTGAGGGAAGGACTTCTCTCTATATCTTTGCCTGTCTTGCTGTATGAAGTCCTCTTTTTTTGCTAATTTAGTATTTATTTGATATAACAGAGAAATTAAAAGGGAAGAAGAGAATGACACCTGTATTGTTGCTTATGAAGCTTCCCTCCTATTGTGAGGAGTTGGGGCTTGAACCTGGGTCATTGCACATCATAATGTGTGTGCTCAGTCAGGTACTCCACCTGGTTGGTGGAGCCAGTCAGGCACTTGAATCTTGTAATTTCTGTGATAGGATGCTAGGTTCAGGAGGTGGTGCAGTGGATAAAACATTGGACTGTCAAAAGACCCTTGTGACTGAAGCTACGAAGTCCCATGTTCAATCCCCAGCACCACCGTAAGCCAGAGCTGAGAAGTGCTCTGGTATTTCTGTATCTTTCTCTCATAAATAAATAAATATTTTTAAAATGAAATGCTGCTCCATGTATTTAGCTGGTTGACTTTATTTTCATGAATTTGTAGTTTCCCTCATAAATAGCTACTTATTTTATGAGACATACCTCAAGCCAGAACTGATTAGTGCTCTAGTAAAAAAAAAAAAAAAAAAAAAGTGATGTAGACAGCATAATGGTTATACCAACAGACTTTCATACCTAAGGCTCCAATGTCCCAGATTCCATCCCCTCCACCACAATATGCCAAAGCTGAGCAGAGCTCTGGTAAAAATAATATTATTATATGTATGTATATGTATTGTCCTAAGAATGGCTATGTATAGTTTTGAATTATTTTTAGAGAAAGTTGCAAAATGTATAAACTTCTAGTGTATTAAACATTCTTTTCTGTAAAACTGAATAAAATGCCCTCCCATCAATTGCTGTACATTTTGTCATTAAATCTCTTGTAGAGATTTGTCACTTAAATGTGGCCCATTTGTTTGCCTTTCATTCATAACACATTCTTTATTTAAATCTCCGCTGTCATCTTTTACTTCATTCAGTGCTGTGTTTTTTTCTTACAATTATTTCCTTAAGACCTTCCCTCTGGGTGTTGGAATACAGTTTATTAACTAGTAAATATTGATGAAATAGCACTGGTTTGTACTATGAAAATTATAAAGACAATAAAAGATTATATGTAACTAACACTTTATTAAATATCAGTGTATACTAGACACTTCATGTAGGTCACTTCATTTATTTTTCTTAATTCTTTTTAGAAAATTGTAAATAGTCAAGTCATGTAGTAGCTAATTTTTGAAATACGAGTTATTAAGTGTAGCATCCTATGTCTTAACTAGTTTAAAGAGTAGGATACTAGATTATGTAATAAACATAATAAAACATAATAAAGTTTTTTTTTAAGATTTTATTTATTAGAAAGATAGGAGGAGAGAGAGAGAGAGAAAGAACCAGACATCACTCTGGTACATGTGATACTGGGGATCGAACTTAAGACCTCATGCTTAAAAGTCCAATGCTTCCCGGACCACATAAATTGATATTTATTTATTTATTTATTTAAGTAAGACATTAACAAGAGACCGCCTTCTGGTGGTCCCCTACACAAAACCATAGGATAGGAGGGGTACAACTCCACACAATTCCCACCACCCGGTCTCCATATCCCATCCCCTCCCCTGATAGCTTTCCCATTCTCTATCCCTCTGGGAGCATGGACCCAGGGTCATTGAGGGTTGCAGAAGGTGGAAGGTCTGGCTTCTGTAATTGCTTCCCCACTGAACATGGGCGTTGACTGGTCGGTCCATACTCCCAGTCTGCCTCTCTCTTTCCCTAGTAGGGTGGGTCTCTGGGGAAGCTGAGCTCCAGGACAGATTGGTGGAGTCGTCAGTCCAGGGAAGTCTGGTTGGCATCATGCTGGCATCTGGAACCTGGGGGCTGAAAAGAGAGTTAACGCTAAACAAAAAAGGGAGAAGACTCAAAACTGTTGACAATAAGCAGGCTAAAACCAAGTAAGTTTAAGGAGTGTTTAGTGCAGTTGACCAACCTAGGAAAAGATTGTCAGCTTTGCAAGGATATGATTAGGTCTAAGTGAGTTAACGTGATGGAAAACAAACTTAAGTCAAAGTATACAAGTATGGAAATTAGGAAAGAAGTCAGAGCTAGAGATGTGAGACCTGGTGAGCTTTCTAAAGGAGTTTGTGTTCAAAAAAGGGGGTGGGAGGAAGTGGGTGGTAGACAAAAATTTATGAATTCCCACATAGCTAGTACAATTTGGAGGTGGAATTTTTGATTTCACCTCTGTGTTGTTTGCTGTTATTTTCCATGTTGTGCTCTCTGCATTGTCTCTAGGCTGTCTGCCTTCACGAAAGTCATTAAGCTATTTTAGATTTAATAGCTGCAGATGTTTGGCCCAAAATATATGTTTATTGGTTATTGTAAAACTCTAGATTATGATGCCTTATGTAACTTTTCTGACATGTTTTTAAAAATTCTAATTTGTCAAAATTTGATATCCAAATATATCAATTATCTTAGGATTTCATTTGCCTCAAAACTAATAGCTACTACCTTACTCTTCTTTTCAGTTTGGCTTATTGTACATGGCCCATAGCTTTTATAGTTAAAAGTACTACATCTCCATGGAAAAACTGAAAACAGATGTTATAAAACGTAAAACTTTAGAATCAGCACTATTGACATAACATACTTACATTTTTAGTCTTTTTAGTGTTAAAAATAAAAATATGAACCATTTCTTTGTCGAAAGTCTGTAACAATGATGTCTACAGGGATAACTAAAGAATAAAAAAACTTTTTAATTAAGGTCTAGATGTATTAGTACTCGTACTAAGATTACTGTTTATTTTATTTAAATACTACAGATGCCTCAGGTTTGTAGGTATGTGATGGATCTTCATTCCTTACCACTGTAACATGGCTCTGTATGGCACCCTACCTCCCCGGCTTCAGTTAGTTCCGTACCGGTAGCAGAAGTAGCTTGGGGGTAACATAAAGATAGATTAACACACACCTTCTATACCTTCTAGGCAGGGCACTATTGAAGCAGAGAAAGATAGGTAATGTCTGTTTTTTTTTTTTTTTTTTAATAAACTGTATTTTTGATATTTCTCTTTTTCTCATTTACAGGGAGTTGATTTTCATATGGAGTAAACTTCAGCTTAAGGCTAATCCTTCAAAACAAGTTTTTGTAGATCAATGCTACCAGCTTTTAAGAACAGCAACTAATGTGAGAGTAATATTTCCTTTCATGAAAATCATTAAAGATGAGGTAAATAGGATATATTTATCCCTTCATTTTAAATGAAATTTAAATGACAGATTACTGAAACTTGAATCTTTTATGACAAACTTTACTGATTATAAAATTAAAGAGGAGAATTTTAAGGCCATATTCTCTATATAACACATTCTTCCCTAACTCCAACCTCAACTCCCAGCATTGCACAAATGGTAAACACAAATAAATAATTGAAAAGTGTTTTTTAAAAGTTGCTTAAAATTTAATATGGGAACCACTGCTTCCATAAGAAGCTGTTAACTCTTACCGTATAATTAAAGCCATTTGCCACTTAGAATAACCTCTGTTCTGTATGTAAAATATTAATATGTAGATAAACTTTGCATATGTTCACTGTTACAGAAAAAAACTGAGTTCATAGTTTAAGTGTGCTATTTAGGTAAAAAGGAGTACTGAGTTCTGAGGCATTTTTGAAACCTGAGAACTCTTTTTTTCTTTTAGGGTTTATTTTCATGAGAGAGAAGAGGAGAGAGAAAGAGAGACAGAACAGACCACTCAGCTTTGATATATGGTGGTGCTGGAAATTAAATTGGGACCTCAGGCATGAAAGTGTGTTGTGCAGCTGCTGTACTGTCTCCCCAGTTTTTGTTGTTGTTTTTTAGAGCTACTTAATAAAATAAAAGATTTATCTATGTACTTATTAATGGGTTGGGGGTTGCAGAAAGAAACAGAGAATTACTGTGCATATTGATTGTCAAGAATTGAACTCAGGACCACAAGTAAGGCACTCTTATCTGTTGCACTACCTCTTAGGCTGCGAAATCTAAAGACCATTTTTAAGATGTTTCCATGAAATTACAGTAAAAAACATGTTTCCTGTCCTGAAGTGAATTTTCACAAACCATTTTCAAGTACATACAATACTATATGACTCTTAAGTAGGTAGGAAATTTGTCTTCTATATCTGAAAATATTCTCATTGACTACTAATAGAAATTAGGATATAAAGATAAGGCTAAAGCAACCCTGAATTTTAAGTTGCTTCAAGTTACTGAATCATTATATGGGTTACTGTTAAATATGTAAGAAGGCATCCTTTATATAATATGTATTTCATTGTTTCTTACATATTTATCCATTTATCACATTCATTACCACATCACTCAGTAGATATATGAAGATGTAGTGATCATATCCCCATGGCATAAAGTTAGCAGCATTGTATCAGAATTTGCTGTTGTTTTAGTTCCTATTTATTTAACATATAAATAGCTTCATTATTAAATAATGAAATGTTACTCAAATCCAGTGTCAAGTAGACATGCTTCCACTAAAAAAAAAAAAACAAGGGGAGAAGTATATCATAAAAACACTTAGCTTTTTAAAAAATATATATATATTTATTTAGTAAGAATCAACTGAAATTTTTTTAAAGATGGAATGTTATAAAAAGAAATAGTTCTTAATTGTTGATACTCTACTAAAAGAGACTATTATCTGATGGGGTAGGTCATTCATGTACCTTCCTGGAAGGAGACACAGAAAATGCTGTGTGAGTTAAGAAGGAGGCATTATAGAAGGCATGTCTAAAAGGGCTTCATAGGGAAAGATAGGAACGATAGATTAGGATAATAGCATTTCTAGAAGGTTTCGAGCTTAGAGAACATATTTGCCTTACTGTTCTCAGAACTGCCCGGTGGTATTAATAGGGTAGCATTTTTCTTTATTAAATGGGAAGCATCTGGGAAATGAAAATGTAACTACTAGCAGGAGAGATTGCAGGGGTATCCCTGAGGTCCTAAAAGAGCTTGGATGTTACACTAAAAATTAGAACATCCACCATAAAGGATTTCAGGAGGTAAGGAAGTAATCTGTTCCCTTGTGTGATGTTCCTGAAAATTGTAAACTTGGGGAGTTGGATATATGAGTAAAGATAGGGGTTATTATGTAAAAGAAAGATGGGAAATTAAAAAAAAAATTAAATTATCTTTATTTATTAGATAGAGACAGCCAGAAATCAAGAGGGAAGAGGGTGTTAGAGAGGGAAAGAGACAGAGAGATACCTACAGCCCTGCTTCACCTCTCATGAAGCTTTCCCCCTGCAGGTGGGGACCAGGGACTTGAACCCAGGTCCTTGCGCACTATAATGTGTGCACTTAACCAGGTGCGTCACCACCTGGCCCCGGGAAATTTTGTTTTTAACCAGTAGATTTTTTTAAATTTTCTATTCCTAGAAATACCAATGGGAATATCTAATGTCATAAATAGAAATTTGAATTAAAGAATAATTCTAAGATGGAAATAAAGAATTTATAGGAGGGAATTACAGTCAGTGGACTAATAAGATCCCACTCACTATAAACATTTATTCAAAGATATTTGCTCAATTCTTTGCTAACCATAAGAGGGTATAACAGTGATGTAATATCCTTGTGACTTAAGGCATACATGGATTTTTTTTTTTTTTTTAATAAGTATAAGATTCTCAATGGAAATAACAGATCTTTAGCTTTATCCCAGTAGAGTTAAAAATGGTGTCAAATTTTTCAGAGTAGAGTGTATTATCAAAAGAATGAATAGAAAATATGTCAGAATTTACGAGCTAGATAAATTGGTAATACAATGGTGCAAGTTACGGTCTGCCTGTGGAATTCTAAGTAGGTAAGCATGGCAGTGTAGCACATAGGGACTCAGAAATCATCAGACTTGCCATTTATGACATACTGTATGCAGGAAGTGTATGTGTGTGTGTACATAATTGGAAAGATGTGTTTTCATCTTTATAGGCAGAAAAGTGTTTATATGATTCCAAATCATGAAAGGCATTATTTGTAAATAATTTGAGCTAAGGTGTAAGACAACAAAATCAGAAGTAAAAGCTGATCCGGTTATCTTTGGGTCATTGGGCCATCAGTTAATGTTGCAAAGCTTTAATAATTTTTAGATAATTTAAAGTGTATTGTTCTTGATTTGGAAAGATTGTAGTTAGCTTTTTGTGTAAGCCACACTTTTCCCTTATTTGAGTAAATTTTATTTATTGCAAGAAAAGTGACTCATGTTATCTAGTGCAGCTTTATGAGTTTCTACAAGCAGTTTGAAAAGTTTTATTTATTTATTATTGGATAGAGACAGAGAGAAATTGAGAGAGGAGGTGGAGAGAGACCTGCAGCCCTGCTTCACCATTCGCGAAGCTTTCCCCCTACAGGTGGGACCAGGGACTTGAACCTATGTCCTTGTACACTGTAATATGTGTGCTTGACCAGGTGTGCCACTGCCTGGCCCCCTTAAGTTTTAACAACTAAAATGTGGTACTTTTATTTGAAAACATATAGGTTAGCGCTGATATTATAGAACATGAGAATGATAGTCCAGGAGATTTAAGTATTTTGTACTGTGATTAGATTGACCTCTCAAATTTGAAAGCTAAATAAAATGAAAACTAAAGTGGCATCTTTTTTAAGGTTATCTTCGAGTTAAAAAAAAATGAAATGAGAAGTCTGGCGGTAGTGCAGTGGGTTAAGCACACGTGGCACAAAGCGCAAGGACTGGAGTAAGGATCCCAGTTCAAGCCCCCAGCTCCCCACCTGCACGGGAGTCGCTTCACAGGCGGTGAGGCAGGTCTGCAGGTGTCTATCTTTCCGCCTCTTTCTCTTCGCCTCTTCTCCATTTCTCTCTGTCCTATCCAACAACAACGACATCAATAGTAACTACAACAATAAAACAAGGGCAACAAAAGGGAATATAAATAAATATTTTTTTTAAAAAAGAATGAAATGTGTTTTAAAAGTATATTCACTAAGGAAAACTGCATACTTGCAATAAATAGTATGTTTACTCAGTTTTCATTTCAAAGTTGTATTTTTAAAAATAAAACGTAAAAAAGTTAGAAATTAAACTAGTTTAAAGCACTTAGTAATAATAGTTTTCTTTTTCTTTTTACAGGTTGAAGAAGAAGGCTTGCAGATTTGTGTTGAAATATGTGGCTGCGCTTTACAACTAGACCTTCAGGATGACCCCAAAACAAAATGTCTCATTTATAAGACAATTGCACACTTTTTGCCAAATGATTTGGAGATTCTCAGGATTTGTGCACTATCAATATTTTTTCTTGAGCGCTCCTTGGAATCTTACAATACTGTTGAAGAACTATATAAACATCCAGATGAAGAGTATAATGAAGGCACAAGCAGTGTTCAGAATCGTGTTCGTTTTGAACTACTTCCAATTTTAAAAAAAGGGTTATTTTTTGATCCTGAATTCTGGAACTTTGTAATGATTAAGAAAAACTGTGTGGCATTACTGAGTGATAAATCAGCAGTGAGATTCCTAAATGAAAGCGCACTGGAAAACTCTAATCTAAGTAAAGCAGTGGAACAGCAGTGCTTCGGCGAAGGGCTTGACTCCCTTACAGCTCACAACACTGGAGAGCTCGATTCCGATACTGATGTTTTATCTGGAGTGCAATCTAAAGGCCATACTAATACCAAGAAAACCCTTACATCTCTTCATACTTCTAAAGTAGATCATAATGTTCCAAGGCATAGGTGTGTGTTATGTAACAAGGAATTTCTAGGTGGTCACATTGTAAGGCATGCTCAGGCTCATCAGAAAAAGGGCAGCTTTTCATGTGTGATATGTGGCAGGAAATTTAGAAACAGAGGACTTATGCAGAAGCATTTAAAGAATCACGTTAAAAAAATACAAAGACAGCAAATTGCTGCAGCTCAACAGGAAGAAACCCCTGCTTTGGAAGAAAGAAATTGTTCTAGCTCTTTGATTTCCTTTGAAAATGGAAATTCTGAGACTAAAGATTTGGAAACAGATACTACTTCTGCTCCCAGTGGTGGAAACAAAGTTATTCCTGCACATGCTGCTGAGTTAACTGCAATTCCTCTAAATGCATCAGAAGATATTACTGAAAATGGTAATCCTAATATATCTTTAAATAACGTCTCAGAGCCGTTACCTGTATGTGAAAACGACTACGAAGAAGAGGATGAGGAAGAAGGTGATTATGAAGAAGATGATTATGACCTAAATCAAGAGACTTCGGTACTTCATAAAATCAATGGAATGGTGTGCCACCCAGAAGATATATATGCCACAGACCAAGAAGGAAATTTTAAGTGCCCTGCTCTTGGCTGTGTCAGGATATTTAAAAAAATTGGATTTCTAAATAAACATGCAAGAACTGTACATCCAACTGATTTAAATGTGCGGCAAACAGTAATGAAGTGGAGTAAGGGGAAGTGCAAATTCTGTCAAAGGCAGTTTGAAGATTCTCAGCATTTTATAGATCACCTTAATAGACACAGCTATCCAAATGTATACTTCTGTTTGCATTTTAATTGCAATGAGTCTTTTAAGCTGCCATTCCAGCTTGCTCAGCATACAAAAAGTCATAGAGTATTTCAAGCTCAGTGTAGTTTTCCAGAATGCCATGAGCTTTTTGAAGATCTTCCTCTGTTATATGAACATGAAGCTCAGCACTATTTAAGTAAAACACCAGAGTCATCTGCACAACCAAGTGAAGCAACTCTATGGGATGTTCTTACAGACTCCAGTCCTCATTGTCAGGAAAAAGACTCACCTATTAATGAGAAACAATCTGTTAGTCTGCCAGTTTCTACAGAACCAAAGACATGTATAGAAAGTAATGAAAAGAAAAAAGACAGTTTAGTTCAGAATGGAAATGAACATTCTGATGACACTGTTTCTGAAATAAGCTTGAAAGACCAAAAGTTGCCTAACACAGAGCCAAATTCCGAAGAGAATCGTAGTGTTAGAGATCTAGTCAATGGGCACACTCCATCGGGTCCTGCTTTGAAAAGTGATACAAATAGAATCAGGACAGAAAATGGTTCTGTTTTACCCAGTGTTGTACCACAGGAACACAGCGCCCAGCCAGTATCTCAGGCACCTTCTAAACCAAATCAGACAAGTGAACACACTTCATATGGCTTAATTTTAACAAAGCCATATGTGCGGCCATTGCCTCCCAGCTACCTTGATGAACGGTACCTTAGTATGCCAAAACGCAGAAAAATTTTGACTGATAAAGTAGATTCCTGTTCCGATCAAGAGAATGTTAGTAAAAAAGCAGTGAAAAGACTAAGATGTGGCAAATGCCTGACCACCTACTGTAATGCAGAAGCACTTGAGGCTCACCTTGCACAAAAGAAATGTCAGACACTCTTTGGATTTGATTCAGATGATGAAAGTAAGTTTTCTGTCTTTTCAGTAGGTCTGTCTGTAGAAATGGAAAATGCCATAGATTTTTAAGATTAAAATAATTTCCATTTGCACAGCACTAACTCCATGTTATCTCCCTTAATCTTTATGGTCACTGGGATATGGTACTACTAAAAAATAGCTCCAGAAACTAACATTCACAAGTTAGTTTGCATAGGCCCAGACCTGTGAACTCATAGAAGCCAAAACTTAAGTATTTTTCATAGTTTTTTTTTCTTTTTTTTTTTAATTTTTAATTATTCCCTTTTGTTGTCCTTGTTATTTTATTGTCGTAGTTATTGATGTCATTGTTGGATAGGACAGAGAGAAATGGAGAGAGGAGGGGAAGACAGAGAGGGGGAGAGAAAGACAGACACCTGCAGACCTGCTTCACCGCCTGTGAAGTGACTCCCCTGCAGGTGGGGAGCCGGGGGCTCGAACCGGGATCCTTACACCAGTCCTTGTGCTTTGCGCCACATGCGTTTAAACCGCTGTGCTACCACCTGACTCCCAGTTTTTTGTTCTTAACCCTTCAGGATAGCTGAAGATTTTCTCCATTCCAAGTTTCATCAGTACAGATTCTAGAAAGAGGTGTCTTTTTTTTTTTTTTTTGCATGCCAGAATATAAACTAAGTTCAACCTTTATTAGTTTTTTAAAATACCAGAAAATAATTTTTTAAAAAATCTTCAAAAGCAGTTTCCCTTTCTACTAATGTCAATATTATCAATTAAACAGAAATCTTAATTTAGAATTCCAGCTGAACATCTATAACATTTAAATTAATATGAGGTGTTCTGTTTTACAGGTGCCTGATAAAAAAATGTTTCAGAAAGATCTGTCGATCAAGCAGTAGTGTGAAAAAAGCACTACAAGAACATGCATCATCAGTTGCTATTTCCCTGATGGCCTTAATTTTAGAGCGGTCTTGGATTACTAAAGATAAAGACTAAGCACATTTTCTAGAATGAACTCACAAAGGAGATGTGCTGGTGTAGAGAGCAAAAAAGTTATTACAAAACTCCCAAAGTACCAGTTATCCAGTAAAACCACAATTTAACATAGTTGATGATTAATTGCAGCATATTCAGTTTCGCTTATGTGAGAAACATTCAGGCAACCACTCAGCAAGAAAAACCAGCTATGGCCTTACAGAAAGGGAAAATTAGCCCATTATATAGGGGGTGAGGGTGGTAGTTTACAATAAACAAAGTATTCTACAAAAATGTTTTCATTCATAAGAGTATTTCCTCCTTTCCGGTCAAACTTGGTTTAAAGAATCATTGCTATTTGGTGTATTACAATTTAGAAAGTGGTACATGGAAATACAATCTCATCAATGACCATACTTTCCATAGAATATTACAACATCAAATTTTCAAATCAGACAGGTAAAAAAGTTGAACGGCATGCCAGCATTGGAAATTTAAAAACAAGACAGCAAAGCTTCACTAACAAGCTCTTGATAGAATCTTCCACTCTCCATTTTTGTAAAACAAATGTTTGTTAAGTCTTTGAAAGGCACAGTGTCAAGTTAATGGAAAATGTGCTAGGAGTAGGTTTGAAGACAGTTGGGTTGAATCTAAGACCATTCAAGGTTTGAAGGAAAACACTGAATTGCAAATTCCTCAATGTGAATAATGGTATAAGCACACTGGGTTATTTCTGTTTGTATATAGAGTAGTGCTAGGGCATTGCTTGATGACTCATAGTAAAGTCCTTTAGACATTAATGTGACTTATCTAAGTATTGTCCTATAACTGTACAACTGGCTCTAAAAGGAAAAAACAAATGTCAGCCAAGAATCAGGTCAAGAATTCATTGGCTTTGTTCAATTAGGAGAGTTCATTTGAAAGCCATACTACTCATAATTTCTTATTTATTAAAGATGAATTTGGTCAGAATAATAACTTTTATATATATAAATATATAAAAGGAAATATTTACACAAAAATTTGCACAGTAAGATATACTGGTGCATTTATTTTCTTTGATGACCAGTAATTTCCTAAGATTTTAACTTAATAATAACTTGACAAAAAGCAAACAAAAAAAATGTTTTCAAAAAGCCCTCTCAGATGTTTTCCAAATACCCGTTCTCTAGAAGTGGAACCTTAAAGACCTCCTTTTACCTAAATGTATGTTGACTTACAGCAAGGACAAAGGCAAAAGCCTTTTAAAAATGCAGCTACTAATATACCAATATCAAGAAAATATCCCTATTATTTCAACTAACACAGTTTTGCCCAAAGTAGATTAATCACATCAGACCCTACTATTAGACATTTTTGGGCAGCAAAGCTTTTTGAATTAGTTTACTCAGGAAGTAGAACATTTCTTCCAGGGTAGTAGTCAGACTTTATTATAGAGTTTGGATTTGCAGGCCTTGGTAGATCAGATTTAGAAAATGAAGTTCCCAACATTACTACTCTCTTTATCACAGGCACTCACTACTATGCAACTGGTTGTCAGAAGTCCGTTCCAGTCAGATTTAGGTTTGTTTTTGTTGTGTTATGTAGCCTATATTAGGCTGTATAATATATATTTAAATAGCAGATAAGTAAACACAACTCAGTCTGATTTTTAAATTCTTTTAGGTTCACTGAAAACATTTTCCACACTTCCTGCTACTAAAAATTTAATACTTGAGTTCTATTTTAGTTCAGTCTAAAAATATATCCTGTAATAAAAAGTCTGTTTGAAAATTACTTTGTTTGGACAGTGACATTTTTTGAAATACAATTTCTTTGTAATTTTTCCAAAAGATTAAAGTTATAACTTCAGCTTTTGCCATTTTAACTTGTTTTTACAAGATGTAACTGTTGATAGAAACTCTTATCCATGAAGATTAATTTTACAGTTTGTACCAAGATGTCTTAAACAAATTTCTCTTGGTCTTTTGTTTCTTTCTTCATGTTTCCTTCTTCCTTTGTGTTGGTGAGAAAAAACTTCTGAGAAGCTGAGGCCAGGTGGTTTATATATAGCTAAGTCAAAGAATATTTTATAAAATTCTATTTGACCACACTGTTCTAACCTCATATATTTTTTCAAATACTTGCTATTGAATGTGTACAATGTACTATGTATGTCGTATAAAACAAACCGAAATCGTTTTGTTTTCGTGGGTGCGTAAACTTTCAGCAGCTCTAACTTGGAATTCAGAAGATAAAAAAAAAAAGTTACTTATTTCTCAGATCCCTCTTTTTCTCTCCTAGTTCTTTTGAGATGTGTTTCTCTTACATTTGTTTTAAATAAAAACTTCCTCCAAAACACTAAATATTAACTTTCTGCTATGTTTCTGTAAGGTCAAGAAAATTGCAAATCTGGATTTTTGCTGCACAGACATTATGAAGGAGGCAGAAAGGGGGGTTCTCTGTGGATAGGGACACTGGTACTTTGGGCTTTAGCCATATTCATTGTTTTTAAAACCACCAACTATATAACGAGTAGAAAATTAGTATTGCTGAACTTGTGATTCTTTTCAGATCACACTGGAAGGTTCAGAAGTACTCCTTTCTTGTTTGGTTAAACTGTTGTGTGGATAAAAAACCTAAAAGGGATGATAGTGCTTATTTTTTAATTTATTTGGTACTGTAAAACACTTTTCAGAATGACTAAATGCTGCATATGCATTTTGGTAATGTTAATATGTGAACGATATTACTGATTCAGCAAGAAAGGAAATCTGTGCTTCCTTGTTGAAAATTATTTTACTTTGCATTTTATAAGAGTACAGATTAAAACTGAGCCATTGAACTGCAATAAATCAACAATAGTGTCTCACTTCAAGAAAATTTTGTACTGTACATAGATTTGTTCAATAAAACATTGTCCTTGGTAAAGAAGTGTTCAATTTCATGTAGCACATTGATTCAATAGGAATTCTTAGGCTTAAGATACATTAAATAAATTCATGTTAGGTTTCATTGAAAGAGACTGAGCTATTTAAGTTACTATTGCCATATTAAGAATATTTTAGTAAATTAAAACAATAATAAAAATACAAAGGCTTACACAAAATAGACAACTTTTTATACTATTTTAAACTAATGTCCATTGCAGAAACTACAAGTTGTTAGCTTGTTGGCTGCTAAAGTCATCTCAGTTAAATAGGTTCAGATACAGTATTACGTGCAAACTTTGGGAAAGTCAAAGTCACAACCTGAAAAGCAAGGCAGTGGACGGATTTACTACATTGTTGAAATTCTTCAAAAATGACTAGCTTTGGTGGCACACAGAACAACTGTCAGGGTTTCAAATTAGATGTAAATGATGATGGCTACTGTTCCTACAAAGCATTTCAATAAGAAAATGTAAGCCCTTTAATAATCTGTATCTAAAAATCATGTCCTTGTCTATGAGGGTTCTTATTACTGGTTCACTAACCAAAAAAAAACCAACACTACTGGCTGTGATTGGAAAATCTAGGGCTTAAAAGTAGGAAAAGACATTTTAAAGGAGCCAGCACTGCATGTGAAAGGACAGATACTTTAATACAGTCAATGTACATATTGCAGTCATTTTTTCAAAAATACTATGAGAGGGCTGGCAACATTGCACTGCTTTGCCATGTGTGTCACCCCAGTTCAAGCCCACATTAAAGAAAGCTTTGATCCTGTGGCCTCTGCTTTCTCTGTCTCTCAGAACAACTAAATAACAAAAATACTGTGGAAAACTTATCAAAGCACTAGACAACTAACATCTAGAAAATTCAGTCTGACTTACGTTGTCAAAGGACTTAGTAAACTAAAAAACATATATAGCTACTGGAGACATCTTGACTGTCCACTTTTGCCTTTTCTGAGAGTTGAGGAATTCTGGGGAGCAGTCAGATTTCATAAGTGTCTCCAAGATGCTTTAAATGGGGTACCATCCACATAAATTTCCTGATTTCAGCTAATTCTAGGGATCGGGATTTCAGCGATGGGGGTGTGGTGGCGTGTCCAGTTGAGTGTACACATCATGCATGAAACCAGGGTTCAAACCCAGGTCCCCACCTGCAGGGGGAAGCTTCACAAGCAGTAAAGCTGCCGGTGTCTGTCCTTCCCCTCTCAATTACTGATTCTGTCAATTTAAAGAAAAGTAAGAAATGGCCCATGGGAGTGGTGGATTTGCTGTCCAGGTACTGAGTGCCACTGATAACCCTGGTGGCAGGAAAAAAAAAAAAAAAAACGATTTTAACTCTTACCTCAAAAGATGTAATGCAGCCACTACAACAGTCTGAAATAAAACCTGAAAATAAAGTGATTTGTGCCTTATTTAGGGATGCTGGATACTGTGACTTATCTTGGACCAGCTACTTTATATGTTACTCTATTAAAACATTTGAAAGACATTAAGACACCAGGGCTCTGAAAAAGTCAATCATGGCTGAAATCAGGCATCTATTAAGTGAAGAGATGGGACTGAAAAATCAGAAATGGGCTGGGCTATAGCGCGGTGGGTTAAGCTCATGGCAAGAAACTTGAGGACCGGTGTAAGGATCCAGGTTCGAACCCTGGCTCCCCACCTGCAGGGGAGTCGCTTCACAGGCGGTGAAGCAGGTCTGCAGGTGTCTGTCTCTCCTCCATTTCTCTCTGTCCTATCTGGCAACAACAACATCAATAACAATAATTTAACCACAACAATGGTAAAAACAGGCAACAAAAAGGAAAATAAAATATTAAAAAATAGGTAAGTCTTAAAAAACCAGAAATGTCCCTTTAAAATCATGCCATTCATAAGTAGAGTGTGAATGGACCTGTTGTCTCTTAAGTAGTGGTGTACTTGCTGAGCAGTGATTTCAGATACAAAGAAGGATTAAAGGGAGCGACAGACGTAACTGACTGACGAAATTCATTTTTCTACCAGCAGTGATTTCTATAGTTTGGCAACCATAGTATCAGAATCCACATCACCAGAGAACTTGTTAGAAATGCCAGGGTGGGGGTAGATAGCATAATGGTTATGTAAAGAGTCTCTCATACCTGAGGCTCCAAAGTCCCAGGTTTAATCCCCCTCACCACTATAAGGCAGAGCTGAGCAGTGCTCTGGTTAAAAAAAAAAAAAAATCATTTTTGTTAGATAGGGAGGGGGAGATAGACCTGCAGCACTGCTTCAAATTTGTGAAGCTTTCCCCCTGCAGGTAGGGACTAGGGGCTTAACCTGGGTCCCTGTACATTATAATACAACCAGGTGTGCCACCACCCAGCCCCAAGACTGAATCAGGCTTAACAAGGTTGCCAAGAGATTCTGATAAATGCAGGGATTTGAAAACCACAGGTTTAGTAAGACTTTTTTTTTTTTTAATCTTCCTAGAAGATAAACTGTTTCCCTTAAGATTCATACTGCCATCTTTAAAACGATTTACAAGACATTTGAGGAAGTAAGCTATTAATATGAATTTAAATAACTACTATGGAAATAATGGAAGAAGCAGGCAATGGTACCACATGGAACCACCTGGTATAGTGGAGTTGTGCTGGGATATCTTCCTCTAAGCAAAAAAAGTTTAAGATAGAGGCAGAGAGAGTGAAAGGCCACGGTACTAACGCCTGCAATGAATGTCGTGGGGTCTGGGTTCAAACCTGGGCTGCACACAGGGCAAAGCAGCACACTACCCAAGTGAGCTGTTTTGCTAGCTCAAAAGCAAAGATATTTTTGAAAGTATTCATAGGGGTAACTACCAGAATTCCTCTTTATTTTGTCATCACCTGGGCTTCACAGCTTTTGAATGATAGGAAAAGAAACTGTAGCATCAAGCTTCCCCCAGTTTGGGGTGTGGGTGGGAGTTCAAGCAGGTGGGCTTGCTTGAACTTGGGTCATGCTCTTGGTAGGAACTGTCTTGCCAGCCCAGAATGTGATTTAAAGAAATGAGTTGTGGGGCCTTAGTTTACCCAGCAGTCCTAGCATGGTAGCTTTATGATTATGGAGTTTTCAGCAGTTAAGTGCATCCCATTGATTCCAGACTTTCACATGCATTAAAAATGTATGTTCTCAGGAGTCGGCGGTAGCGCAGTAAGTTAAGCGCAAGTGGTGCGAGATGCAAGGACCGGCATAAGGATTCCGGTTCAAGCCCCCGGCTCCCCACCTTCAGGGGAGTCGCTTCACAGATGAAGCAGGTGTCTTTTTTTTCTCTCCCCCTCTCTGTCTTCCCCTTCTCTCTCCATTTCTCTCTGTCCTATCTAACAACAGTGACATCAATAACAATAATAACTACAACAACAATAAAAAAGGGCAACAAAAGGAAAATAAATATACAAAAAAAATTTTTAAGTATGTTTGCAAGACTAAAGTTTGTGGGGTAAGGGAGATGGCATAACGGTTATGCAAAGAGACTTTCTTGCCTTAATGGTTATGCAAAGAGACCTTCTTACCTGAGGCCTCAAAGTTTCAAGTTCACCGCCCCCCCCACACACATAAGCTAGAGCTGAACAGTGCTTTGGTAAAAAAATAAAAATAAATAAAGTTTGTGAAGGACCTGATGCTGTCCTTCTTGTAATGTCTGTCCTTCCTGTAATGATTTTTAATACTTTTCACACTAGAACTCTGAATGGAAAGTGAGAAAGAGCCATTCAGACACCTAAGAGGAAAAATAAGTATCAAGAGCTAAGGTTCTGAGTCAGGAATGTGCATGGCAAATTTAAAGAACAAATAAAGGGGGCCCGGAGGTGGAATACCAGGTTAAGTTTGAATACCACCATGTGCAAGGACCTGAGTTCAAGCCCTGGTCACCACCTGAAGGAGGAAGCTTCATGAGTGGTGAAGCAAGTCTTCAAGTCCATGTCTCTCTTTCTTTCCTCCCTCTCTCATTTTTTCTCTCCCCTATCAAATACAAAAAAAATAATAAACAAGGGGGTTGGGTGGTAGCACAGCCGGTTAAGTGCAAATGGCATGAAGCACAAGGATCTGCGTAAGGATCCCAGTTCGAGTCCTCAGCTCCCCACTTGCCGAGGAGGCGCTTCACAGGCGTTGAAGCAGGTCTGCAGGTGTCTGTCTCTCCTCCTCTCCGTCTTCCCCTCCTCTCTGTTTCTCTCTGTCTTATCCAACGACAACGACAGCAATAACAACAAAGGCAACAAAAATGGGGAAAATGACCTCCAGGAGCAGTGGATTCGTAGTGCATGCACTGAGCCCCAGTGATAACCCTGGAGGTAATAATAATAATAATAGTTGAGAAAAATAAAAAAGAATACTCAAGTTTCTGCATAGTCAAAGAATATTAGTAAAAGAGAAAGCACCTTATTAAGTTAAAGACGAGTTTTACAGTCCATATATCAGACAAAGGGCTAGTAACCAAAATATATAAAGACCTCACAAAACTCAGCAAAAAAAAAAAAAAAAAAAAGTTTTTATTTATTTGAGCCTGGGAGAAACTGAGAAGATGGGGGGAGAAAGAAGGAGCAACAGAGACATCTGCAGCCCTACTTCACTGCTTGTGAAAGCTTTCCTGCTGCAGGTGACGACCAGGGACTTGAACCTGGGCACTCGCGCCCTGTATCCTGTGCACTCAGCTAGCCCCAGTAGATTATCTCTACTACAGGCACCTGATCAATTTCGAGACAGAAAATTGAGGGACATGCAAAAAGCAACTATCAAAAGCACACGTATCGCCGTTCACAAGGACCCAGGTTCAAGGACCCGCTCCCCAGCAGCAAAGGGAATGCTTCATGAGTGGTGAAGCAGGGCTGCAGGAATCTACCTCCCCCCCCCCTTATTTTCTCTCTGTAAAAAATAAATAAATAAATAAATAAATAAATAAAGATGGGCAAGTGTGGCACAGGGTAAGTGATTTTCCCCTTAACTTGTCAATAGTATGATCTAAGCTTTTTGTCACTAGAAGTCCAATGCTACCTACTGCGCCACAGAGCCACCTTATCTAAGCTAATGATACTAGCATGCTACCGCCCAGTGTAAGAACATCAAGCTGCAAGCTGACCAAACTCAGTAGCGACTGCAGAGAACACTGACTGCGTTCCTGGGGGGTGGGGCAGGGAGGAGGGGCCTTCACTGGCTGCCCATGGAAGTCCCTGGAGCTCTGAGCACAGCCGCTGTAGCTCACTTCTTCTCTTTTTTTAATGTGTTGACTAATATATATATTTGCCTTTTTCTATAGTCCTGCCATTTTTTTTCCTTAAAAAAAGTTGCTTTATTGACTTCAGTGGCAAATTTATAAAACATGTCAATCCACTTAAAATCAAGGCATCAGCATAGTAACAGGGGCATGTGTCCATTGGCTCACACACTGGTGTACGCTAACTACTAAAAGCAAATATCCACAGGGTTGCTTCACAGACGTGATCAGAAACAAAAGCCACAGTGCCTTGTCACAGGATTACAAACATCATCTGCCATTTCTTCCTTACTTTTGTTTTTTGAGGGGTGTGAATTAACGGTTTACAGTAAAGTACAGTAGTTGATACATGTGTAACATTTCTCAGTTATCCCCATAATTTTCTAACCCCCCAACTAGGTCCTCTTCTGCTATCATGCTCCAGGACCTGACCCTACTCCCTCCCCCAGATTCGTTTTCTTTGATGCAATACACAAAATCCAGTCCAAGTTCTGCTTTGTGTTTCTCCTGTTCTTATTTCTCAACTTCTGTCTATGAGTGGGAACATCCCGTACTCATCCTTCTCCTTCTGGCTTATCTCACTTCACAAAATTCCTTCAAGTTCCACCCAAGGTGAGGTGAACATCATTCTTAATAACTGAGTAATATTCCATGGTTTATATATACCACAACTTTCTCGGTCACTCATCTGTTGTTGGGCACTTGGGTTGCTTCCAGGTTTTAGCTATTATGAATTATGCTGCTATGATCAAATTAAAAAGCTTTTACACATCAAAAGAAAACTCCAGGGGCTGGATGGTGGTGCACCTAACTGAGCTCACATGTTACAATGTGCAAGGGCCCAGGTTCAAGCTCCCGGTCCCACCTGCAGGAGGAAAGCTTCACGAGTGGTGAAGCAGGCATGCAGGTATCTCTCTATCTCTTCCCCTCTCAATGTTCCCCACTGTTCTGAATTTCTCTGTCTGTATCCAATAATAAACAAACAAGTATAAAAAGAGGGAGAGAGACAAAGAGACACCTGCATCCCTGCTTTACCACTGGTAAAGCATTCCCCCTGCAGGTGGGGACCAGAGCATAGAACCTAGGTCCCTACACATTGTAATGTGTTTAACCAGGTGAACCATCACCTGGCCTCTGTCTCTCCCTGTCATTCCCTCTCAATCTCTGGCTGTTTCTATTTAATAAATAAATAAATAAGGATAATTTTTTAAAAAGACTTTAAAAGGGGTAGGTGGGTGGTGGTGCACCTGGTTGAGTGCACATGTTACAATGCACAAGGACCCAGGTTCGAGTCCCTGATCCCCACCAGCAGGAAGAAAGCTTTGCGAGTGGTGAAGCAGTGCTGCAGGTGTCTGTCTCTATCTCTCCCATCCCTCTTGATTTCTGGCTGTCTCTATCCAATAAATAAATAAATATAGTGAATTTTTTTTTAATGCCATAAGGATGGACAGGAAACCCAGCAAATGGGAAAAGATATTTTCATACTACACTTAAGACACTTAAGACAAGCAATTGATATCAAACATCTATAACGAACTAATATAGGGAGTGAGGCAGTAGCACAGTGGGTTAAATGCACATGGCATATGTTGTATGCTTTACATTGGGTTGTTCTAGCTCTTCCCCTGCCAAGAAAACTGGTTCAGTCCTGCTAGTTTCACGGGCCCGCCTGTCCCCGCCCCAAGGAACCCCGAGAGAGTTCCAGAGTCCCAGAGTTCAAGAGTGCTTGGCGCTGCAGCAGGGGAAAGAGGCAAGAGAGTTCTGTTTGGTGATTAGTTTGGGTTAGTTTATGAATCGTTGTTCCTGAATAAATAAATACAGCTTCCCTGCCCAGCCGTATGTCTCTGGTCGTCTCTGTTACCCGCCCGTGAAGCTAGCCCGGCCAGCTGGAGCCTCCGAATTTTCACAACAGGCATGAGGCACAAGGACTGGGGGAGGATCCTAGTTTAAGCCCCCGGCTCCCCACTTGCAGGGAGTCACTTCACAGGAGGTGAAGCAGGTCTGCAGGTGTCAATCATTCTCTCACCCCTCTGTCTTCCCTTCCTCTCTCCATTTCTCTCTGTCCTAACAACGACATTAATAACAACAATAGATACAACAACAATAAAAGCAACAAAGGCAACAAAAGGGAAAATAAATAAATATTAAAAAAGAACTAATATAGTTCAACAATAACCACCACAACAAAAAAGAACAACCCAATTAAAAAAGTGGGCAGAAAATATGAATAGATGGTTCTCTTAAGAAGAGATACTCATGGCCCACAGACATATATGGAAATGCTCCGAGTCACTCATCATTAGAGAAATGTAAATTAAAACCACATTGATGTTCCAACTCACACCTGTGAAAATAGGCTCTATCAGTAAAAGAAGTGTCGGAGAGGATGTGGAGAGAGAGAGAACTCTACTACATTGCTGGTGGGAAATGCATAGCAGCGCAACCACTCTGGAGAACACTATGGAGAATCCTTAAACAAATACAAATGGAAACGTCATATGATCCTGCAATTCCACTACAAGGCATATACCCAACAGATATAACACTGATTCAAAGGGATGAATGCACTCCCGTGTTTGTATTGCCTTTATTAACAATAGCAACAAAAACTGGAAACCAAAATTCCCTTTGACAGATTACTGGATAAAAGGGGCCAGGTGATGGCGTATCTAGCTGAATGCACATATTACAGTGCACAAGGACCCAGATTTGAGCCCAGGCTCCCCACCTGCAGAGGGAAAGCTTTCTGAATGGTATAGCAGGGCTGCAGGTGTCTCTCTGTCTCTCCCCTCTATCTCTCCCTTCCCTCTTGATTTCTGGATGTCTCTCCAAATAGATAATTAAAACAAATAGATAATTAAAAATTTTTTAAAGGTATAGGACATATACTCAACAGAGTATTATTCAGCAATAAAAAAAGATGATGTGTCTTTGGGATAAAATAGATGGAATTGAAGAAGAGTATACTTCATGAAGCAAGTAAGGAAGTCAAGGATAACTACAGAATGGTTTCACTCATATGCAGAACATAGAAAATTGAATATTCAAATGGGGAAATGTCAACCTACATCTAAGACTGTGGGAGAACTATAGTGGTTATCTATGGGGGTGGGGATAGGGACACAGACCTTTGGTTATGGAAGTGGATAAAAAAAATAAAAAAAATTTAAAAAAGAATTCCACCAAGGGTATTTATAATGGAATAGAATGTTACATTTATGTAGTCATCAATTAAAAGAAGTGAAGGCGAAAGAGAGGGAAAGAGAGAGGCAGGCTGGGAGTATGGATCGACCAGTCAATGCCCATGTTCAGAGGGGAAGCAATTACAGAAACCAGACCTCCCACCTTCTGCATCCCACAATGACCTTGGGCCCATACTCCCAGAGGGATAAAGAATTGTTGGGAAATTGTGCAGATGTGGTCGAACATTGGCAGGGCCCACAAACTATTATATTTCCATGCAAGTATTATTTACAGATCCCCACCATGTTATCCCCTCAGGGTATTGCTAATTCATTTTAAACCATTGCAACAGTTGCTAAGGACCCTTCCACCTTCCCAGCATGCCTTTTGCCTCTCTCCACCCCCTTTCCTAGCCAATCCCATCTCTACTTGCCACTTCCAGAATTCTCCTATAAAAGTCACTCCTATGCAGAAGAATGAAACTGAACCACTGTATTTCACCAAATACAAAAGTAAATTCCAAGTGGATCAAGGACTTGGATGTTAGACCACAAACTATCAGATACTTAGAAGAAAATATTGGCAGAACTCTTTTCCGCATACATTTTAAAGACATCTTCAATGAAATGAATCCAATTACAAAGAAGACTAAAGCAAGTATAAACCTATGGGACTACATCAAATTAAAAAGATTCTTCACAGCAAAAGAAACCACTACCCAAATCAAGAGACCCCTCACAGAATGGGAGAAGATCTTTACATGCCATACATCAGACAAGAGTTTAATAACCAACATATATAAAGAGCTTGCCAAACTCAACAACAAGACAACAAATAACGCCATCCAAAAATGGGGGGAGGATTTGGACAAAATATTCACCACAGAAGAGATCCAGAAGGCCGAGAAACACATGAAAAAATGCTCCAAGTCTCTGATTGTCAGAGAAATGCAAATAAAGACAACAATGAGATACCACTTCACTCCTGTGAGAATGTCACACATCAGAAAAGGTAACAGCAGCAAATGCTGGAGAGGGTGTGGGGTCAAAGGAACCCTCCTGCACTGCTTGTGAGAATGTCAATTGGTCCAACCTCTGTGGAGAACAGTCTGGAGAACTCTCTGAGGGCTAGAAATGGACCTACCCTATGACCCTGCAATTCCTCTCCTGGGGATATATCCTAAGGAACCCAACACATCCATCCAAAAAGATCTGTGTACACATATGTTCTTGGCAGCACAATTTGTAATAGCCAAAATCTGGAAGCAACCCAGGTGTCCAACAACAGATGAGTGGCTGAGCAAGTTGTGGTATATATACACAATGGAAGACTACTCAGCTGTAAAAAATGGTGACTGGGAAAGCTGGGAAAGGACAGGTGTTGGCGAGGTTGTAGGGAAAGGGGACTGCTCCACTGCTGGTGGGAATGCAGACTGGGGCAGCCCCTGTGGAGACTGTGTGGACAGTCCTTATGACCCAGCAATCCCACTCTTAGGCGTTTATCCAGTGGACACTAAAAAAAAAAAGTCACTCCTGTTTGCGCCCTCTCTCTTTTCCCCCCAAATGAGTGTGAACTCCATGACTTTTCTCAGGCTTATCACAGGTGGTGTTCTCTCCACTATAAAAGAGTAACTTCACAGTGTCCACACCAGAAGAGAGGTCTGTCTGCCCATTCTAGGGGAGAGGCTGCTGTGGGTACGCTCTGTGTTGAGGAAACCACTGACACCTGCTTCTTTCAACCTGAGTGAATACTTTAAACAGTTTCTTTTCCCTTCTTTCCCCCTCTCTCCCTCTTCTCTTTTCCACATCCCGACCTGGAGAAGGACTGGTGGGCATAGTGGGAGGCGGCCATTTTGCTAGTCCACGTGGCCTAAACCCGCTGTGCCCGCACCCAACTCTGGGGTTCCCAGTGAATAAAGATTTGTCTTCCGCTCAGCCACGAGTTCCTGGTCTCTTCTCTCTCCCACGTGCAACCCGACATAGGAAAGCTTTCAGGGGAGGGGAGGGGATACAGAGTTCTGGTGGCTGGGAATTGTGTGGAGTTGTACCCCTTTTATCCTATGGTTTTGTTAATGGCTCCTTTTTAAAATAAATAATAAAAAAAATTATCTGGGAAAAAAAAAAGAAGTGAAGGCATTCCAGCTATGACTGAATAAGTTTCATCCCCTGTTATCTGTATGCTCTACTCAGTGGTTTGAGTGTTACAACTTATATAAGCTCTTTTTAAAGATTTTTTACTGAAGAATATAAGAGGAGAGAGAGAAAGAACCAGATTATCACTCCTGTACATGTGTTGCTGGAGACTGAAATCAGGACCTCACACTTGATAGTCCAGTGCTTTATTCACTGCACCACCAGACCACCTTATATAGGCTCTTAAAAAATATTTATTTTGGGAGTTGGGTGCAGCTGCTTAAGCGCACGTGGTGCAAAGCGCAAGGACCCAAGTAAGGATCCTGGTTGGAGCCCCAGCTCCCCACCTGCAGGGAAGTAGCTTCACAGGCGGTGAAGCAGGTCTGCAGGTGTCATTCTTTCTCTCCCCTTGTCTTCCCCTCCTCTCTCCATTTCTCTTTCCTATCCAACAACGACGACATCAATAACAACAATAACTACAACAATGGCACAGAAAGGGAATAAATATTTTTTAAAAATTTAAAAAAATATTCATTTTATGAGAAAGAACTAGAACACTGCTCTGGCATGGGCAGTGCTGGGGATCAGATAAGGGAACCCACATGTATAGATCCTGCATTCTACTATCTCCCTGGATGCCCCGATTCCTATTAAAAAGAAGTTAAAAATCTCTATTTTATTTGTCAAGAGTCTTCTATAGTAATCACCATAACTTCTAGATAGTAGGCTTCTAGATGTTGCTGTTTTTTACTTTAACTAAAATCCAAAATTTCATTTTGCTTGTCAAGATCTAACATTCTAAAATTTCTACAATTTTTTAGATCACATTCCAATGTCTCAGCACAAGCTACAGATAATCCTTATGCTTATCAGGAAGCAAATTTTAGAATCCCTGAATATCTTGTCCTAGACATCGAGTCATGTTCTGAACATTGTAATTTGAGCTATTTCCCCTAGGCTTTGGTTAATTTTCAGTCGTGGAATGCCTAACTAAAAATATTGAATCTTATTTTCCATAAATTATGGCTAATCAGTTGACAGAAAAACCAGAGCAGTAGACAAACATGGAAGGAATGTTGTTGAAGAATATTCAAAGATGACCTGGTAGTCTGAAACAGAGATCAAAATATATTTCTTTAATTTTTTTTTTTTTTTTACTTATTCATGAATCAAGTTTAACTCATGGTAACAAAAGTCAAAAGTCAGAACAATGGTACCAAAGCTGAGGATAGAAGGATGCTACTACCTAGAATAGGCTTCAGGGGAACTTTCCAAGGAAATCAAAGTGTTTCCTAACTTACTGGAATGGAAGGGTAGTTACAGAAGAATTCAAACTATCATCTTTAGATCTGTGCATTTGACTGTATGTACAATAAACCCAATAAAGGGGGAAAATGGTGCTGCTGTGAACATAGGCACACACAGGTCTTTTGGGATGGGTGTGTTTGGTTCCTTAGGCTACATCCCCAGGAGAGGAGCTGCAGGGTCACAGGGCACATCCATTTCCAGCACTCTTTTGTTGTTATATTTATTTAGTTTCCCTTTTGTTGCCTTTGTTGTGTTTTTCATTTCCTGGCCTCTTGCCAGGCACCTGAGCAGCTCTCTCTCTCTCTCTCTCTGGCGCTTTTTAGGCCGATGACCGCCTGAGGAATTACAAGCTTCCTCTCAGCACCCAGCGGGGAAGGTGAGTGTTGGCGGCGCCAGCACGAAGCCGCTTTAAACGGAGGTTCCTAGAACTCCGCCAGGTCAGCCCGGCCCGTCCCAGCAGCGTGTTCCCCTAATTACGTCGACGAGAATCACTTCCGCCCCGCCACTCTGAAATACCCGAGCCCCTTCGGTAGCGGACTGGAGGGAAGACACTTCCGGCGCCTGTTGCCTAGGCGCTGGCGCGGTGGGCCCGAGGGCTGAAGGTTCTCGGCGTCCTCCTCGCCCCCTTCCCTCCCCCCCTTCTTGGGGGTGGCGATGGCGGGGCTCAGCGACGCCGAGATGGAGGGCTGCCGGCAACTGCTCGGCCTCCTGGAGGACGACGAGATCACGGCCCTGTGTGACACCGTCACCAACCGCCTGGTGCAGCCCGAGAACCGCCGAGGTGAGGGCGGGAGACGACCCTGCTCCCCGGCGCCGTGTTTCCCGACGCCCCGCACACCTGCCGCTGCGAGGACGTGCGGGCGGCGCGGCCGCGTCTGCACCGAGCCGGCGGGAGTCGTGGGCCGGCGCCGACCCCCGCGATGGGAAACCGGAGCGGGAACGCGAGCGGGACGGCCTCGGGGCCGGGGACGGACCACGCCGGGCTCCCGGGGGCCATGGCGGCGGGGGCTGGGCTTTGCGGGGCCCGAGGACGGAGCGCGGCTCCCGTGGTTTCCGGGCCGCCGAGTCGCCGGCGGTTTCCGTTTCCGTCAGCGGAGTCGTGGCGTCGCCGGCTCGGGCGGACTGTCGGCGCCCAGGTCTCCGGGTCGTCTCGTGCGCGTGGGTCGCGGCCCGACAGCCTTCCGGCCGGCTCGCGCTCAATAGTCGCGGCTTTGTTTTTGTTTTTCCCTGAGATGATGATGATGATATGATGATGATGAGGAGGATGATATGATGAGGATGTGGATGATGATGATGATATGATGATATGGTGAGGATGATGATACGATGATGAGGATGATGATATGATGAGGATGATGATGATGATGATATGATGATACGATGATATGATGATGATAAGGATGATGATGATAGGATGATGATAGGATGGTGATGAGGAGGATGATGATATGATGATGATGAGGATGGTGATATGATGATGATAAGATGATAAGGATGATGATGATGAGGATGATGATATGATGATGATGATGATGAGGATGGTGATATGATGATGATGATGATGATATGGTGATGGTGATGATATGATGATGAGGAGGAGGAGGAGTGAGTGTGTGTGTGTGTGTGTGTGTGTGTGTGTGTGTGTGTGTGTTTTAGAAACATACTGCTTTCAGAGCCAGGGTAGCATTTCTGGACGTTATAAGGGTCGCTGATATGCAGCCTGAATGTAACAAGTAGATAAAATATACGAAGGATCCAGGTTCGAGCCCCCGGCTCCCCACCTGCAGGGGCGTCGCTTCACAGGCGGTAAAGCAGGTCTGCAGGTGTCTGTCTTTCTCTCCCCGTCTCTGTCTTCCCCTCCTCTCTCCATTTCTCTCTGTCCTATCCAACAACGACATCAATAACAACAACAATAACGACAACAGTAAAACAACAAGGGCAACACAAGCGAATAAATAAATATTTTAAAAGTTAGATATATATGCATGCTTTAGCGTGCATATACATATATTTCCTTTTGTAAAGTACATAAGTGACTTTATTACTATTATTACCATTATTATTTTTCCAGAGCACTACAGCTCTGGCTTATAGTGGTGCGGGACTGAACCTGGGACTTTGGAGCTTCAGGCAGGAGAGTCTGTTTGCATAACCATTATGCTATCAACCCTGTGCCCATGACTTTATTATTATTATTTTTAAATCTTTATTTTCCCCTTTGTTGCCCTTTTTTATTGTAGTTATTACTGTTGTTATTGATGTCGTTGTTGGATAGGACAGAGAGAAATGGAGAGAGGAGGGGAAGACAGAGGGGGGGAGACAAAGACAGACACCTGCAGACCTGCTTCACCGCCCGTGAAGCGACTCCCCTGCAGGTGGAGAGCCGGGGGCTCGAACCGGGATCCTTACTTCAGTCCTTGGTGTTTCACGCCAGGTGCGCTTAACCCGCTGCGCTACCGCCCGACTCCCATGACTTTATTTTTTAATGAACTGAGTTTTACTCTGATACATAGAAATTCCAGAGCACCTGTATTCATGTTTGTTCTATGTCGCTAAGAAAAGGGGAGGGGGGGTGGTTCTGCTTTTTGGAAAGTTCTTGAAATTTTAAACTGTCAACAGTAGCAAAGAAGGATTTAGACTGAAAACAGTTTTAAATTTAAGAGATTGAGACACATAAATGCCTCATCGCACCCTCTGCGGGTGGGGACTGGGGCTTGAACCCGGGGTCTTGCTCATAGTAATGTGGGTACTCTCCACCAGGCCCTTCAGTTTTTACCTTTTTAATAAAAAAAAAAAATGAGTTTTTTCTATCTTTCTTAGAAATATTATATAGTTCAGGCAGCCTCAGCTTTCATCGCTGTAGAGCAAAGATACTGAACCAAAACTTTCCACACATCGAACTGTTTTAACTTTAGCTGCGTGTAGGTATCAGATATGAGGTTCATTAGCAATATTCGAAATGTTTTTCTCTGGCTCTTTTTTTCTCTTTTTAGAATTAATTAACTGATTTTAATATGAAACAAAAGAGAGGACCAGAGAGAGAGCACCGCTCAGTTCTGCCCTAAAGTCCTGAGTATTGAGCCTGCGGTCCCTGGCGCTTCAGGCAGGCTGATGCTGGGAGACTGAACTGTCTCGGGCACTCCATCTGTTTAAACAGTTTTTCAGTAGAAGATGCTAAAATGGGTGGTCCTGGAGGTGGCGCAGTGGATAAAGCACTGGACTCCCAAGCACTGGACTCTCAAGCAGCAGGTTCTGAGTTCAATCCCCAGCAGCACATAGGCCAGAGTGATGTTGGGTTCTTTCTCTCTCTCCTATCTTACTCATTAATACATTTTTTAAAAAAAAATCTTTAAAAAAAGGAAGTGCTGGGGCCAGGTGGTGGTGCCCCTGGTTGAGCACACATGTTACAGTGCGCAAGGACCCAGGTTCGAGGCCCTGGTCCTCACCTGCAGGGGGAAAGCTTCACAAGTGGTGAAGCAGGGCTGCCGGTGTCTCTCTGTCTCTCTATCACCCCCTTCCTTTTCAATTTCTGACTGTCTCTACCCAACAAATAAAAAAAAAGATGGAAATTTTTTAAAAAGTGCTAAAGTGGTATATATATATATATATTTTTTTTTTTAAATATTTTATTTATTTTCTCTTTTGTTGTCCTTGTTGTTTTTCGTTGTTGTTGTAGTTATTATTGTTATTGTTGTTGTCGTTGCTAGATAGGACAGAGAGAAATGGAGAGAGGAGGGGAAGACAGAGAGGGGGGGGAGAAAGACAGACACCTGCAGACCTGCTTCACTGCTTGTGAAGCGACTCCCCTGCAGGTGGGGAGCCGGGGGCTCAAACCGGGATCCTTACGCCGGTCCTTGCGCTTTGTGCCACCTGTGCTTAACCCACTGCGTTACCGCCGGACTCCCCTAAAGTGGTATATCTTACGTGAAGAGACAAGGGAGATTTTAAACATAAAAGAAAATTAACCCCCAAACTGACAACTTATTGCTGCATTTATACATAAATAACTATCTTGAAAGCAAGTGCCATGATAAAAGTTTATATATTTTTTTATTATTTACCCTTTTGCTGCCCTTGTTTTATTTTTGTAGTTATTATTGTTGTTGTTATTGATATCGTCGTTGTTGGATAGGATAGGGAGAAATGGAGAGAGGAGGGGAAGACAGAGGGGGAGAGACAGACAGACATCTTGCGCTTTGTGCCACCCGTTGTGCTACCACCCAACCCCCAAAAGTTTATAAAATTTTATGTTGGTATTTCTGGACAAATTTACATGGATTCATAATTCTTGTTAACCTTTATTGTTTTTTTCTTCTAGATGCCACTTACGCAATATTAGTGTACAGTCAAAGTGTAGAAGAACTTTTGAAGCGCAAAAAAGTCCACCGAGACATCATATTTAAATACTTGGCAACACAGGGGGTTATTATACCTCCGGCTACTGAAAAACACAATCTCATTCAACATGCGAAGGATTACTGGAGAAATCAGGTATCACTGGAGTTAAAGGAAAGACTGGAGTATGTTAAGACAGAGGACATTGCACTGTCTCAACAGGTAAGGTAGATCTTACAGTTATATTCTGTCTGAAATTCTTCACATAATCTTAGCTCTGGGGTGTCAATAATATTTCTTCTTTTATTTATTTATTGATTTAAAAAAGGAGACATTAACAAAACTGTAAGGGTACAGCTGTACACAATTCCCACCACCAGATCTCCATATCCCAATCCCCTCCCCTGATAGCTTTCCTATTCTTTATCCCTCTGGGAGTATGGACCCAGGGTCTTTGTGGGTTGCAGAAGGTGGGAGGTCTGGCTTCTGTAATTGCTTCCCCGCTGAACATGGGCCTTGACTGGTCAATCTATATTCCCAGCCTGCTCTCTCTTTCACTGGTAGGGTGAGTCTCTGGGGAATCAGAGCTCCAGGATACATTGGTGGGGTCGTCAGTCCAGAGAAGTCTGGTTGGCATCATGCTGGCATCTGGAACCTGGGGGCTGAAAAGAGAGTTAACATACAAAGCCAAATAAATTGTTGAACAGTTATAGACCTGAAGGCTGGAATAGTGCAAATGAAGTGTTGGGGGGGTACTTACTGCAGACTATTGTGTACTTTTGCTTTCAGGTATATATTTTGCCCTAGTTTATGGATACGTGTGAACATATGCTCTGTCTCAGGGAACCTGGTCTATATCTAGGTTTTGGGACTTTGTTAGGAAGTGAACCACCTGGAATGGAATTAGAGAGTACTATGAAAGGAAAGGTCTCACCCGAGTAATGAAGCTGAAAGGTTGTCATTCCACACCTGAAGTCTCTGGACACAGTCTGAAGTGAAGCATGCTGGGGTGGCACTTGTTGCGTTGATTAGGTTGTGATCGGCAGATGCAATATTATTTGATTTAAATTGAGAGAAGCATGCAGGAAAGTGGGCCCCACCCTAAGGTTCCAGGACTGGGGGAAATACAGGCTCTATAGTGGAGATGTGAGGTTCCTGCTGTCTTAGGGTTCAAGAAGACAATGGATAGTTATTGTTATCATCACATTATTTGGTAATTGGGTTAACTTTGAAAAGTCCCTTTGTTAGGATTTGCTTTATAATACCCAACATCTTGTATATAGCTGTGCCACCAGTTGCTTCTGTTCTCCCTGGTCTAGGCTTTTGAGAGAGTCAACATATCAAAGACTCAGCCTATGTATTAAAAAGATTCAGTCTGTGCTTTAAAAAAGTTTGAGACATACAGTAATTTTTTCCCCTCTCATATTAATTAAATAGTGATTTATATGACTACAAATTAATAGGAGTGTACATAAACACCATTCCCACCACCAAAAGACTGTCTCCCATCCCACCCATCCTTCGCACCGGGAAGCCAAATGTCCACCCTCACCCCAGGGTTTTTACTTTACTGCCCTACTCCAGAATAATATTTCTTTTTATTCTTGCTTTTTCTTTTTCTTTTTTAACCAGAGCACTCCTCAGGTCTGGCTTATGGTGGTGTGGGGGATTGAACTTGGGACTTTGGCACCTCAGGCATGAGAGTCTCTTTGCATAACTATTATGCTGTCTACACCTGCCCCCCCTTTTTTTTTTCCTTTTTAGCTTTACATCATAGCCCTTGCATCCTAAAAGAAGACCTTTGGGAGTTGGACGGTAGCACATCGGGTTAAGCGCAGGTAGCACAAAGCGCAGGGACCCGTGTAAGGATCCTGGTTTAAGGCCCCGGCTCTCCACCTGTAGGGGGTTCACTTCATAGGTGGTGAAGCAGGTCTGCAGGTGCCTATCTTTCTCTCCCCCTCTCTGTCTTCCCCTCCTCTCTCCATTTCTCTCTGTCCTATCCAACAACGACGACATCAGTAACAACAGTAATAACTACAGCAAGGGGAACAAAAGGGAATAAATATATAAAAAAAGACCTTTTCAATTTCTTTTTCTTTTTCTTTTTTTTTTTTTTTACCAGAGCACTGCTCAGCTCTGGCTTATGGTGGTGCGGGGGATTGTACCTGGGACTTTGGAGCCTCAGGCATGAGAGTCTGTTTGCATAACCATTATGGTATCTACCCTCCGCCCTCAATGTTTTTATTATCTTTAATTTATGACAGCCAGAAATCAAGAGGGAAGGGGGAGATAGGGAGAGAGACACAGAGACGCCTATAGCACTGCTTCACCACTTGGCAAAGCTTTCCCCCTGCAGGTGGGGATCAGGGGCTCAAACCTGCATCCTTGTGCATTGTAACATGTGTGCTCAACTAGGTACACCACCTCCTGGCTCCTTAAAAGACCTTAAAGCACCTGAAAGACAAACTATTTGTGACATCTGTGTTGCATGTGTAAGATACTACTAATTTGTGAAGAAAGTAAATGTTTTTTTCCTCATCAAATTAGTATTCTTCAACATTTAAAAACTAAGAGGACTGTAGAATAAATTAAACTTTAATATATTCTCTAGTTGCTTGTAGGTTTTTTCCCCCCTGTAAAAAAATAATAATTGCAGGGTCAGCAAGGTAGCTCCCTTGGGCTGTGCTCCTGCTTCGTTATGCACTCGACCCAAACTCCAGCCTGACCTCCACTGCACTGAGACAAGTTTTAGTACCATGGTGCGCCTCTCGGCCCTCTCTCTCTCTCTCTCTCTCTCTCTCTCTCTCACACACACACACACACACACACACACACTCACTCACTCTACCTGGAAGCAGGGGAAAGAAAAAAGTCAACCTGGAGTAGTAATGTCCTGGCAATAAAAAATAATACAAGTCGGGTGGGGGTAGATAGCATAATAGTCATGCAAACAGATTCTCATGCCTGAGGCTTCGTCAAGTTCCAGGTTCAATCCCCCGCACCACCATAAGCCAGAGCTGAGTAGTGCTCTGGTAAAAGTAAGTAAGTGAGTAAATAAATAAATAAATAAATAAAAGAAAAAAACAATACAAAGAAAGTTTAAGCACCTTCTCTGGTAAGAAAAAAAAAATCACAAAGATTTATGAGAGAAACATAATTTTTTTACATTTAATTCTTAGTACTTAGGAAAAATACCATTGTAGACATTTCCTCTACCTGACACTTGTCATTCCTATTTCTTTTTTTTTCTTTGCCTCCAGGGTTATTGCTGGGGCTTGGTGCCTGCACTATGAATTCACTGCTCCTGGAGGCCATTTTTCCCATTTTTGTTGCCCTTGTTATTATTGCTGCTGTTGTTGGATAGGACAGAGATAAATAGAGGAGGGGAAGACAGGCAGAAGGAGAGAAAGATAGACACCCGCAGACCTGCTTCATGACGCCCCCGGCTTCCGCAGGTGGGGAGCAAGGGGATCAAACTGGGATCCTTATGCTGGTCCTTGCGCTTCACACCGTGTGTGCTTAGCCCGCTGCACTACCACCTGGGCCCCTCATTCCTGTTTCTTTGCATTTCCACTGCACATTTTAGATTTTTTAAAAAATTTATTGGGGGATTAATGTTTTACAGTCGACAGTAAGTACAGTAGTTTATACATGCGTAACGTTTCTCATGACCCCCCACCAGGTCCTCTGTCATCCTTTTTTCCAGGACCTGTACTCCCCCCTCCCCCCCAAACCCAGAGTCTTTTACTTTGGTGCCAGAACATTTTAGATTTTGTGTGAACATGTCGAGGTTGACTGAATGAACCCGTAGGTGATACGCAGGCTTCGTTATAGCAGGCGAAATGAGGCCTGCGAACTCTACAAGCAGTGAAAGGCAGACATAACATGGTGCTTGGCGACAGAGGCGGGCTGTATCAGTACACGTAACTGGCTAAGCAAAAGTCGGAGAACAGCCTCTCAAATCTGTTCTAACCAGGGGAGCCAAGGCTTTTCAGGGCTAAAGGAAAGAATAGCCTGTACAGTCAAACCCGGCATCACCTGTAGCTTGGATTGTTATCTAGAGATTACAGCTTTTTGGAGGGTGCTGCTTCTGCAAAACCCACTCCCAGATTACTTGTGACCCTAGTACACGAAAGTGACGCGTCACAGAGGACCTAGTGGGCTGTATTGTCATGTGGAAAACTAGGGAATGTTCTGCATGTGCAAACTATTGTATTTACTGTTGACTGTAAAACATGAATTCCCCAATAAAAAAATTAAAAAAGAAACAAAGTGATGTGTCACTGAGCTGTTACAGTTTGATTACAGGGTTGTGAACGGTGGTGGTGCACCTGACTGAGCGCATGTGTTCAAGAACAATGTGCAAGGACCAGGTTCGAGTCCCCTGGCCCCACCTGTAGAGGGGAAAGCTTTGCAAGTGGTGAAGCAGGGCTGTCTCTCTGTCTCTCTCCCTCTTTTTCTCCCCCTTCCCTCCCAATTTCTGGCTGTCTTTATCCAATAAATAAAGATAATTAAAAAATATATATTTTAAAAGACTTGAGGAGATAGAGGAGAAAGTAATGTTTACATAAGAGGCACAATGCCCACTTTATTCTGTAGATGTACTCTGTAAATATAAAAATCTTCTCGGTGATACGATGCTCTGGAATACATCGGTGCATCAAATCTAGTTTACCTAGCATGTTTTTACATTGAGATTTCCTTTGGGAGAAAAAAAGTGTAAAATTAACCCTAACGGGGACTCGGGTACTAGCGCAGCAGGTTAAGCGCAGGTGGTGCAAAGCGAAAGGATCTGCGTAAGGATCCCGGTTCGAGCCCCAGCTCCCCACCTGCAGGGGAGTCGCTTCACAGGCGGTGAAGCAGGTCTGCAGGTGTCTGTCTTTCTCTCTCCCTCTCTGTCTTCCCCTCCTCTCTCCATTTCTCTCTGTCCTATCCAACAACAACAACTACAATAAAACAAGGGCAACAAAAAGCAATAAATAAGTGAATATAAAAAAACAGGGTTAAAATTAGTCGTAACAGAAAATAAGCCACACCTGTCATTTTAAAAGTTGTTGTAGACAGTGGGAATTGACGTATTACCAACTTAACTGTGGTAGAATTTATATGCAAAACTATACCATTTAAAGCATCTAGTTTGATTTTTTTTTTTAACTAGTTGTTAAGGAGAAAATGCTTAAATGAGTTATTTTTGAACAGTCAAAATGGTTCACTTGGATGGTGTGTCTGTTTTCTCATGCATGTGACCTGGTTCAGGTCCATCCCCCAAAACCATTAGAGGAAACTTTGGTGCTGTAATGTCTTTCCCTCTCATTCTGTCTGGAGGGAAAAACAAACAAACAGACTTGTGACAACAAGAAAAAAACAGTATGGAGCCTGCTAGAATGCCTGTTAGTTTGCACAAGGACCTAGATTCAAACCCCTGGTCTCCACCTCGGCTTCATGAGTAGTGACGCTGAGTTGCAGTATTTATCTCACTTTCTCTCTCCCTTCCTCTCCCCCTCTCCTCCTTCCTCCTAAGTTTCTCTCTACCTCGATCAGAAAAGAAAGAAAAAGCAAGCAAGCTAACTAGTGGTAGATTTATTGTGTTGGCACTGGCTCTAACAATAGCTCTGGTGGCAAAAAACAAAGCACTGCTATTCACTGTTTATGCTGATGTTGTCTGAAGCTTTGTTAAACCTCATGTGAGCCGAATTTTCCAGACTTTAAAGCTAGGAATACTAAAATTATTTTTCACCTTTTGGGAGAAAATTTACTGTCCATGACAGGTTCGGTGAGTTCACATGTTGTCATATCCTCTCCTGAAACCGTTAGATGGAAACCGGATAGATAGATAGAAAATAGATATGCAGAGCAACCTTGGATTTGTTGATGATTATTATATGTTTCTTACACAGGAAAAGAAAGAAGATACAAAAACAGAAAAAGTTGATTTTCATTGTTTGGGAAAAGAATTCTGTCGCTGGTTCTTTGAACTTCTGAATTCTCAGAACCCTCTGCTGGGACCACCTCAAGATGAATGGGGGCCACAACACTTCTGGCACGATGTCAAGCTTAGGCTTTTTTATAAGACATCTGAACAAAATGTGCTAGACTACCAAGGAGCAGAACTCGTGAGTCTTCGTTTGCTATCTCTAGTGAAAGAAGAATACCTTTTCCTCAGCCCTAACCTAGACGCCCAGGGACTGAAATGTGCTTCCTCCCCCCACGGTCTAGTTATGGTCGGAGTTGCTGGGACTGTCCACCGAGGGAACACTTGCTTGGGCATTTTCGAACAAATTTTCGGACTCATCCGTTGTCCTTTTGTGGAGAATACCTGGAAAATTAAATTTATCAACCTGAGAATTATTGGAGAGAATGCCCTTGCTCCTGAAATATTAACAAAACCAGCCATTAAATTTGAACCAAGTGATCTGGAGGCATTTTATAATGTAATCACTTTATTAGGCACCAGCGAAGTACAACTGAATGTAAGGCAGGCATTGGATAGTGGAACTGGAGATCAGGCTTTATGGAAAAGAGGCTTTGGTGAACAAAAGAACTGAATTTACTTCATCTTGCAAGCACTTAACATTGACTATCAGTCTAAAATAACCTAGTATACAGAAAGTTCCAAGCACAGCGTCAGTACGGGAGGGATTTTTAGTTGCGATGTCTTTTTTGACTACTAGTAACGTGGGGATACCTGATTTGCAGCAAATGTTCTGAGATCCTAATGCAGCTCATCAAATAAATATCTCTATAGATATTATAACTAATGATGCGCCTAACAAGTCAGGTAATATTTTTATCTTAACTTAGTATTCTGCTGATGTCTGTACTTTCCAACTGGGATAGGGTGAATAATAACGAAGGCCTCCCTTTTCTTAGCTTCTAAATCTGAACAGTTTTATTACAAATACAGCTCACTACAGCACTGCTTAAAAAAATGTGCATTATATATATGATGTTTAATGTAAACCCAGAGTTGTCAACTTGGAAAACTTAAGTATACAGAAAGTTCAGTAGTTTAGCAGATGGAGACTGCTTGGCCTTTTCAAACATTTCAGAGACTTTTTTTTTCAGAGTTAACTACTAGAATTCAAGCTAAGTATAATTTACATTTTTTCTGAACTATAGTCGGGAATGATAAGTACTATATGTTCTTATCTAAAACTTTAGCTGACAAGCTAACAGTTTGTTAAGAGCATTTTTTAAATTTTTGTAATATATACAGTATTCTGTTAAGTTTTTTGAAGGTGTGGCCAGTTCCTCATTCTCTATGAACTGTTTTTTTTTTTTGCTTGGAAGAAGTGACGCCGAGACCATCCTGTGCATCTGATAGCATGGACGCGCATAGATACATCCCACAGTATACGTTAAAATTTAAGGATCTTTGTTTTTTGCCTCTGGTTCTTCATCCCTAAGCAACATTTGCTAACCCTAGGTTTAGTTTTTTATAAAAATAACATTTTGAGGGAGTCGGGCTGTAGCGCAGCGGGTTAAGTGCAGGTGGCGCAAAGCACAAGGACCGGCATAAGGATCCCGGTTCGAACCCCGGCTCCCCACCTGCAGGGGAGTCGCTTCACAGGCGGTGAAGCAGGTCTGCAGGTGTCTGTCTTTCTCTCCTCCTCTCTGTCTTCCCCTCCTCTCTCCATTTCTCTCTGTCCTATCCAACAATGACGACAACAACAATAATAACTACAACAATAAAACAACAAGGGCAACAAAAGGGAATAAATAAATAAAATAAAATACTAAAAAAAAATAACATTTTGAAAAAAAATTCAACTGGGAAATGTATTTGTACATGTTAATTTTTCCACTTTTTTGTTTTTTTTTATAGACACTTGCAGACCTGCTTCACCTCCTGTGAAGTGACTCCCCTGCAGGTGGGGAGCCGGGGGCTCGAACCAAAATCCTTATACCGGTCCTTACGCTTCGTGCCACATGCGTTTAACTCGCTGTACTACCACCCAACTCCCATTTTTTTCACCTTTAACTCTGTTTACAAACATCTATCTAGATATAGAAAGTAGGAGTGAAAAATTCATCTTTGTTTTTTTCTGCCATACCTTTTATGAGGAGTTCAAACTGAAATGTCCTAAAATAACTTAATAAAGGAGAGAACTCCCCCTGGGCTGCTCTAAGAACAGCATATTATTTCGATTTAAAACCAAATTCCGTTTTTCTCCTTTGAGTTTTGAAGGGTTGTAATATGTACTTAGTGAATATCCTCAGTAGAGAATATAACTAAAAACTGTTTCTGTCTGTTTTGCATATGCTATTGAAGGCAAGTACTTCAGTTAGACCATGATACTCAAAAGGAACAGAAACTTCCTGTAGCACTTTTCAGTACTGCATTTTTGATGTTATGTAAAAGCTCAAGTAAAGATGAGATTTTTAGGACATGTTCCTTTAATCACCCCTAAGAGTTTGAAATCTTCTTGATATACAGAATCTCTTAAGGTTGGGCTTTTTTTTTTTTTTTTCCCAATTCTCATATTGTTGGACACACATTAGGACCTAATGCTTAAGTGAATGGGTTAATGTGTGAGCGAAAGATACCTGTGTACTTCTTATATGAAAAAGTGTTGTATACTAAAAAGACTTCTCTGTGTCTGGTAATTCTTGTCATCAGTGTTCTGTGATCATATTGTCTGAATTTAATATGTGTATTCTTGAAAACTTTTGGTCTCCAGGCTAATGCAGCACTGGGGAAAATTTTCATTTGTATTTGCAACTTAATTATAAAAGCCCAGTGTCAGAATTGTATATACTACACCAGAGGGCCCCAAGACTGCCTGTAAACCACTTTAGAGTAAGTATATGAAGAAACCAGAAGACCCTAGGAGGAATAAAGTTGGTTAACAAAGTTTAACTCCTGATTAGGCCATTTACAAGGTCCAAAAGAATAGTACAACTAAACTGTATTTTTGCTACCACGCTTTACTGTGTTTTAGGGGATAGTTTTATGCTTCTTTCATTTTTTTTTTCATTTTTTGTTTGTTTTTGACCAGAGCACTGCTCAGCTCTAGCTTAATGGTGGATTGAATTTGGGACTTTGGAGCCTCAGGCAAGAGTCTTTTTACATAACCATTATGCTATATTCAGCTGGTATTGGAAAGCCTGGAGTCAAGTATTAAAAAATACTGCATTTTGCGCATCATTTGTAGTAGTTGGATGGTCAGACTAGGGATACATCTGGACTTTGTTCACTACAGAGAGATTTGCTGTAGGCTAAAACATAAACACCAGGTTTTCTTTTTTGATAAAATCTTAAAGGTTTTCATTAAAATTCCAAAATAAAAATTTGTATCATATTGATTACCAAATAATAGAATAAAGCCACCTTAATTAAATTTATTCATTCAGCTTGGAAGTGGCAAATCACATCAGGGGATTGCCTTTGCTTTTTTCTGAAAGGTAACATTTTATGTTCTCCAGTTTCCTTAAGAAATTAAAGTAGCATCAGAAATGTGTTTAAAGACTGTTAGTTTAATTTTTAAAAAAGATAGAAACAAAATGTTCTGGTGAGAAACATGAAAGAGAACCATACCTTAATGTTTTTCTTAGCATCAGTTTTCACAAATGGAAAAACCTTTTCTTCACTGGTTCTTCATTTGGATCGTAGGAGTGGTCAATGAAATTGAAAAATGAGGCTTCCCCCCTCTCCCAGAGTTTTCAGATTACAGTGAGTTTATGGACTTGGCTAAAGTATAACAGTGAGTCCTTTAGAGATCTTTATATTCCATGTTAAAACCTCCCCATAATTTATCTATATTTTCCCAAGATTGTACTGCTGTAATATTTAAAATAAAGTTATTTCTTAACCAGATTTGGAGAACTGAATCTTATGAATGATAAAGTAATCTCTAGGAAATCTTTAGTTGGTAGTTCTTAACTCGTGAATTTTATTTTTCAAAATATGTCAGATATGAAGGCAAACCTGAAAAGCATGCAAAGTTAAAAGTATTCAGGACTAATTTTTATTTGGCAAGATAAATTTAATGGAAAGGCTTTGGAGGAAGTGATAAAGATATAGAAAAAATACTTTTTAAAGATTTATTTGTTAGTGTACTAATTAGTGAGGGGGAGAGAGGAAGAGCTGGAGCATGACTCTAGTACATGTGATTCCAAGGATCCAGTTCAGGGACCTCACACTCAAGAGTTTGGCCTTACCCACTGCACTGCCTCCAGGGCTACCTAAAAGCAAAAAATCTTAGATTTTAATTTTTGTGAGAGAGATCAGAGCACGTCTCTGGCATGTGGTAGTGCATATTGCTCTCTCTCTCTCTCTCTTTTTTTTTTTCTCTTTTGTTGCCCTTGTTTTATTGTTGTGGTTATTATTATTGTTATTGCTATTGTTGGAAAGGACAGAGAGAAATGGAGAGAGGAGTGGCCTGTGAAGCCACTCCCCTGCAGGTGGGGAGCCGGGGGCTCGAACCGGGATCCTTCACCGTTGTCCACCCAGCCCCCAGTGTTCCTCTTTGATGTGAATGATGCAGATTTGAGCTTTCTACCCCTGCTGCGCGCTCAGTTTGGTGCTGTCTTTCTGTTCCGTAAAATGCCAACTTTTTGGGGAAAAGCCCTGGTAAAGGGAGGGGGGAAGCTTTCACTTCATCCTGAGCAGATGTCTAATTAGTGACTTAACTGCCAATTCTGAGGAAGATGTTTAAACTAGGAACATGATCTCTCCACTGCGTATGCAGAGCAATATGTAGCTCCATCTACTAGCTAGAATTTGGTACCTTTTAACTTATTTTCCCAGTATTAGTTGGATATTTCTTAATTTGTGACAGATTACAATCCCCTTCAATCCCCTCTCACCTGGTTGCCCAGGTCCCCAACTTTCAGGGATATGATAGTACATCACTTGTCAAATTAACTCCAGATTTTATATTGTAGTTTTCATTAGCCTCTGGTTTTGACTTCACTCATTGACATATTGTTCCAGTCAGTTTTTTTTAATTATACCTTTTTTTTTTTATTTATTCCCTTTTGTTGCCCTTGTTTTATTGTTGTAGTTATTGATGTCTTCGTCGTTGGATAGGAAAGAGAAAAGGAGAGAGGATGGGAAGACAGGGAGGAGGAGAGAAAGATAGACACCTGCAGACCTGCTTCATCCTTGTGAATGGGACCCCCCTTCAGGTGGGGAGCCGGGGACTCGGAACTGGGATCCTTACTTGGGTCCTTGTGCTTTGCGCTACGTGCACTTAACCTGTTGCGCTACTGCCCAACTCCCAATTTTTTTTTTTTTAACTAGAGCACTGATCAGCTCTGGTTTATAGTGGTACAGGGGATTGGACCTGGGACTTCGGAGCCTCAGGCTTGAGAGTCTTTTTTGCATAACCATTATGCTGTCTACTCCCTAGTCAACATCTATGAAGTAGCATTTGTCTAACTGTGTTTAATCCTCTGCTTTTCTTAGCAGGTTTCCAAAATTGTAGATTCATTGCTGCAGACAATCTGACACTATACTTCAAAGGAATAAAGGGTTATGATTGAGATAGAATTTGAAAATGGCATTTTTTCTAGTAGATTAATAAGTCTTTTTTTTTAAAAGTAATTTCTGTATATTGTCTGTTTCTTAAAATGTTTCCCTACTTTTTGGCTGACTCCTTTATTTTCATTGTTGAGAATTTGACTTAAATGTTTTCTCTGAAGGGCTCCTGTTAATATTTAAGAGAATATCTTGTTTGTTTCACTTGTAGCACTTTAAATATTGTTAATTTACTAATGTATTATTTTCCCAGATTTTGAGCTTTGTGCAGGGACTGTAGCTACTTCATTTTTTTAAATTTTCACTTCTATTGCTTTGTACAGATTGTAAATATATATATATGTGTGTGTGTGTGTGTGTATATATATATATATATATATATATATACACACACACACACACACAAATAGCACTTACTATTATTATTTTTCCCCCCAGGATTATCCCTGGGTTTGGTGTCTGCACTATGAATCTACTGCTCCTGTGGCTATTTTTTCGATTTTTTGGATAGGACATTGAGATGGGAGAGAGACGGGGGGGGGGGGGGGGAATAGACACCTGCAGACCTGCTTCACCACTTGTGAAGTGACCACCCTTGCAGGTGGGGAGCTGGGGGCTTGAACCAGGACCCTTACGCTGGTCCTTGCGCTTCTTACTATGTGTGTTTATCCCAGTACAACAACACCTGCCCCCCCCCAAATGGCATATTTTTGTAGCTTTATTATCTCTAGTCACTTGCCTATCTACTAGATCCACTACCTCAATAAATATTTAGCAAATAAAGTTAAGTTTATTTTCCTGAATAAATATATATGTGGACTTAAGTACAACTAACAACACTCTGGTAGTTAAGTTTTACTCTTTTGTAAAAGAAAAAAAAAACTTGCTTTTTTTGTGTGTGTGAATATTTCCTACTGATTTTAGGTCTTAGTTTTAAACTATAAGTCTGTTTCTTATACTTTATTTCTGTTATGACTAGTGTAACTATATTATATTGAAATAATTTAATCTTCAGTTTTTAACATAACTAAATTGCTTTGACTAGAGGATTTCTAAGGCCAGCAATGATTCTGAAGTTACAAGGTTTTATAATTGCATGCCTTATCAGCAACTCAGGAATGTTACTTTTAATAGAATTTTGTAGAGAAAATTAGGCCTTTATTGTTTTGCTTCCTCAAGGCACTTTGTTTTTTGGTACACAGCTTAAATCTACATGTAGAATGTGTATTTCTGTTTAGAGGAAAAAGCAAGAATAGAAATATACATATCTAGGGGCCAGGTGGTTGAACTCACACGTTACAATGTACAAGGACCCGGTTTTGAGCCCCTGGTTCCCACCTGCAGGGTGAAACTTAAAAAAAAAAATTATTCCCTTTTGTTGCCCTTGTTGTTTTATTGTTGTAGTGATTGTTGTCGTCGTTGTTGGATAGGACAGAGAGAAATAGAGAGAGGAGGGGAAAACAGAGGGGGAGAGATAGATAGACACCTGCAGACTTGCTTCACTTCCAGTGAAGTGACTCCCCTGCAGGTGAGGAGCAGGGGGCTTGAACCAGGATATTTATGCTGGTCCTTATGCTTTGCACCATAGCGCTACCCCCAACTCCCTGGGTGAAACTTTTATGAGTGGTGAAGCAGTGCTGCAGATGTCTCTCTGTCTCTCTCCCTCTTTATCACCCCTTCTCTCTCAATTTCTGGCTGTCTCTAGCCAATAAATAAAAATTTAAAAAACCAGTTACACATAATACATATTTAGAATAGAAAAGAGAAAATACATGAGGCTTTGAAGTATTTTCATTTTCTAAGCACTAGAAATGGCTTAAAACTATTCTGTAAAAACTTTTTGCTCTGTTGCGTATGTTCAAATGTTATTTCCAGACTGCCATTAATCCCTAAGAAAGACAAAGATAGCAATGAACTATTTAAATGAAGATGATTGCTTAATAGGCATTGCCAAGTTTTTTTTTTTTTTTTTTTTTTTTTAAGAATTTATTTATGAGAAAGGAAGAAAGAGAGAAAGAGAGCCAGACATCACTCTGGTACATGTGCTGTCAGGAATTGAACTCAAGACCTCATGGTTGAAAATCCAGTGCTTTATCCACTGCACCAGCTCCCGAACCAATTGCCAAGTATTTGAGTCATATAAGAAACAACTGGCAGAGGCCCCACACCTATGGACATCTAATCTTTGACAAAGGGGCCCAGACTATTCAATGGGGAAAGCAGAGTCTCTTCAACAAATGGTGTTGGAAACAATGGGTTGAAACATGCAGAAGAATGAAACTGAATCACTGTGTTTCACCAAATACAAAAGTAAATTCCAAGTGGATCAAGGACTTGGATGTTAGACCACAAACTATCAAATACTTAGAGGAAAATATTGGCAGAACTCTTTTCTGCATAAATTTTAAAGATATTTTCAATGAAACGAATCCAATAACAAGACTAAAGCAAGTATAAACCTATGGGACTCCATCAAATGCAAAAGCTTCTTCACAGCAAAAGAAACCACTACCCAAACCAAGAGACCCCTCACAGAATGGGAGAAGATCTTTACATGCCATACATCAGATAAGAGTTTAATAACCAACATATATAAAGAGCTTGCTAGACTCAACAACAAGACAACAAATAACCCCATCCAAAAGTGGGGGGAGGACTTGGACAGAATAGTCACCACAGAAGAGATCCAAAAGGCTGAGAAACACATGAAAAAATGCTCCAAGTCTCTGATTGTCAGAGAAATGCAAATCAAGACAACAACGAGTTATCACTTCACTCCTGTGAGAATGTCATACATTAGAAAAGGTAACAGCAGCAAATGCTGGAGAGGGTGTGGGGTCAAAGGAACCCTCCTGCACTGCTGGTGGGAATGTTAATTGGTCCAACCTCTGTGGAGAACTCTCAGAAGGCTAGAAATGGACCTACCCTATGACCCTGCAATTCCTCTCCTGGGAATATATCCTAAGGAACCCAACACATCTATCCAAAAAGATCTGTGTACACATATGTTCTTGGCAGCACAATTTGTAATAGCCAAAACCTGGAAGCAACCCAGGTGTCCAACAACAGATGAGTGGCTGAGCAAGTTGTGGTATATATACACAATGGAATACTACTCAGCTGTAAAAAATGGTGACTTCACTGTTTTCAGCCGGTCTTGGATGGACCTTGAAAAAATCATGTTGAGTGAAATAAGTCAGAAACAGAAGGATGAATATGGGATGATCTCACTCTCAGGCAGAAGTTGAAAAACAAGATCAGAAAAGAAAACACAAGTAGAACCTGAAATGGAATTGGCGTATTGCACCAAAGTAAAAGACTCTGGGGTGGGTGGGTGGGGAGAATGCAGGTCCATGAAGGATGATAAATGACATGGGGGTTGTATTGTTAAATAGGAAACTGGGGAATGTTATGCATGTACAAACTATTGTATTTACTGTTGAATGTAAAGCATTAATTCCCCAATAAAGAAATAAATTTTTTTTTAGAAAAAGAAACAACTGGCAGATTTGGGTTTGGATTTTTTTTTGTAGGATACGACCCTAGGTGAGCGCTGCCTCTAAGATGACTGAAAGTTTTTCCAGGAAAAACTTTCTCTTAATGAGAAACAATGATTTTAGCAAAATAGGGGCATTTGCTGCATTAACTTAATTGACTAGTAGTATATAGCTTTGTGATAGATTAAAGGAACAAGATAACTGAAAATTAAAACATGTCAAGGACTTTAATGCTGAAACTGTAGTTGGTGGTGGCACACCTGGTTGAGCGCACATGTTAGAATGCGCAAGGACCTAGGTTCAAGCTTCTGGTTCCCACCTGCAGGAGGAAAGCTTCACAAGTGGTGAAGCTTCTCTATGTCCTTCTCCTTCTCAATTTCTGACTGTCTCTATCCAGTAAATACAGATGATGATAATAAATCACTGGCTGTCAATTCTGAGAAATTCCACAATAAGTCATTTTAATTCCAAGAAGAATTTTTGCTAGAGGAAGAATTTAGTTCCACTTGCGCTTAACCTGCTGTGCTACCACCCAACTCAGGAAGAATTTAGGACTGAGGAAAAAAACACTTTTAAGTAATGTGTCAGTGTTTGAAGGAATCTCACAATTTAATAGATGTTTATGTAGTACTTTACCATTTTGTAATAGGAAACTTTTGATATATATAATAGTTTCTTGCTTCTTGTGGTTTCTTATTCTTACTTGTGTGATAAGTAATATTTGCTGTTTAATAAAAGAGTTTATTTTGTTAGAAAGTGCTTCTTTGTGATCTCATTAATAATTTTCTATTAAACAATCTTCTGGTGCTTAATTTAAACTAACTCAAAATATACTTTTCAAGTTTATTGTTACTGTGTGTGTGTGTGCACGTGCGTGCGTGTGTGTGTGAGAGAGAGAGAGAGAGAACCAGAATACCACACTCATACATACAATGCCAGGGGTTAAACTTGGGACTTATGTTTGGGAATCCAACACTTCAGCCACTGTACCTCCTCCCCAGACCACAAGTAAAAATTTAAACTTTGGATTAATGTGGTCCTGCTACGAGTCACCATTCTTATGGTTGTCTGGAGATATTTGGAGTCTCTTAACTAGTTCAGCAGTTTCAGAGAGAAAAATGCAGTGACTTTTTTCATGTAGTGCACGCGAAAAATTTTGCAAAATGTATGCATATTTACATATTTTGAAAATTGTAAGCGAAAATTTCACAAAAGCTATAGTTTTAGTGTTCTGTTCATGTACAAGTATCTGGTACATTTCACAAAAGGCGCTGGTTAGTATACTTCACGTGTTCACATGGAAACAATAGGACATTTGTTTTCACTAAAGTATATATATATATATATATATATATTTTCTCTATTGGGAGATTAATGGTTTACAGTTGACAGTAAAATACAGTAGTTTGTACATGTGTAACATTTCTCAGTTTTTCACTGAACAACCTCCACTAGGTTCTCTGCCATCATGTTCCAGAACCTGACCGCACAGTCTTTTACTTTGGTGCAGTACACCAGAGTATAATTTTAAGTTATTAAATTTGCATCTTACAGTTGATACTCTTCTTATCCCAAAATGACGTAACCAAAATGGTAAAAATTGTCACCATTCCTAAAAATGCCATTGTAACATACATAATAGAAAAAGCTTCAGTGTGAATGCAGAATTAAAATCGAATCATGCTGTGGGAGAGGCTGATGTCTTCAAAAATCAGCTGAACCATATAAAAAACTGATGAAGGGGTGGCCCACGCAATGTATAAAAGCGCTGGACTCGCAGGCATGAGGGCCTGAGTTCAGTCCCCCGCTGCACATGTACCAGAGTGATGTCTGGTTCTTTGTTTCTCATGAATAAATTCTTTAAAAGAAAAAACAAAATAAAGCATTGGTAAAGGGGTCCAGGCGGTAGCGCACCGGCTTAAGTGCACATCGTATGAGGCACAAGGACCCACGCAATGATCCTGGTTCGAGGCCCTGGCTCCCCACCTGCAGCAGCGGGGGGTGTGTGTATGTGGGGGGGGGCGGTATGGGTCGTTTCACAAATGGTGAAGCAGGTCTGCAGGTATCTCTGTCTCCCTCTCTTGACTTCTCTCTCAATTTCAGTAAAAAAAATAAGGAGAGGAAGAAATGGCTTTCAAGAGCTGTGGATTTGTAGCACAGGCACCAAGCCTCAGGGATAACCCTGGAGGCGAAAATTAAATAAATAAATACAAAGTTTACCTCAAAAATAAAAACTGATGAATAGCTGTATGGTTTTAAGATTTATGTATTAATTTTAATATTTGCATTGATGAGAAAAAAACAGGACACTACTCAGCTCTGATAGATGGGTACACCTTGAATTTAAATGTGAAATTGAACCCCGGGTTTCCTGTGCCACAGGCATACAAGTCTGGTATGCTTACTAAACTTCCACCTCCTTAGCTCTGAATAGTCAACCTTTCTCTGTTTTCACCAGAGCACAGCTCAACTCTTGTTTATAGTGCTACCTGGGATAAGGAGGTGATTTATTTGTTTATTTATTTATTTTGCCTCCAGGGGTATTGCTGGGGCTCGGTGCCTGCACTACGAATCCACTGCTCCTGGAAGCCAACTTTTCCCCATTTTGTTGCCCTTGTTGATATTGTGATTATTGCCATTGGTGGAGGTGGTGTTGGATAGGACAGAAATAGAGGAGGGGAGACAGAGAAGGAAGGAGAAAGACACCTGCAGATCGGCTTCACCGCTTGCAGAAGCGACCACCCTGCAGGTGGGGAGTCAGGGGCTCCAACTGGGATCCTTTTGCGGGTCCTTGCGCTTTGCGCCATGCACACTTAACTCGCTGCGCTACCTACCAACCCCTTCCCTGATTTTTTTTTTTAATTATTCACTATTGGTCTGTTGGTCACTAGTACATAGCCTGTCAAATATTTGCATGTTGCTAGCAATGTTTTCACAATATTCTCAGAGTACATACCTGGTACATGAACTTAGATAATTTTATTTTTTCTAAACAAATGCAAGATAATTCATCTTGGGAAAAATTGCCATTCACAGACGACTTCACCAGTGTGCCCTGGAACCTCACCTCCCTGGACTCTTATCCCACCAGGGAAAGATAGATGGATCAACCTGTCAACACCCATGTCCAGTAGAGAAACAATTACAGAAGCCAGAGCTTCCACCTTCTGCACCCTAAAAAGAATTTTGATCCATACTCCCAGAGAAGGGGAGAAATGTTAGGGGAAGATGACTAGAGGGCTCTGAAGCCCAATTTCATCAGGAGCCAGAGAGGGAATAGGAAAAAAGAAAGACTGGGTGCTGGCATAATTGATTGAGTGCACATGTTACAATGAACAAGGACCTGGGTTCGATCCCCCAGCCCCCCCAACTGCAGGGGGAAAGTTTCAGGAATGGTGAAGCAGTGCTGCAGATGTCTCTCTGTCTCTCTTCCTCTCTATCTTCCCCTCTCCTCAGTTCCTGGCTCTCTATCCAATAATAAAGGTTAATTTTTTTTTTAATTTTAAAAAAGGAAAAAAGCCATTTAGATGTAGGTGTGACTTAGGAAAAGAATGCAGAACCATAGAAAAAATAGGGGATAATTAGATAGATAGATAGATAGATAGATAGATAGACAGATAGATAGATAGGCAGAATGTTATAGAAATAATAGTCGGGAGTTGGGCAATAGCGCAGCGGGTTAAGCGCACATGGTGCGAAGCGCAAGAACTGGCATAAGGATCCTGGTTTGAGCCCTGGGCTCCCCACCTGCGGGGGGAGGGGCGTCGTTTCACAGGTGGTGAAGCAGGTCTGCAGGTGTCTATCTTTTTCTCTCTCTTTCTTGTCTTCCCCTCCTCTCTCTATTTCTCTCTGTCCTAACAATGATGACATCAATAACCACAACAATAATAACTACAACAACAATGAAAAACAAGGGCCACAAAAGGGAAAATAAATATTTTTAAAAAAGAAATAATAGTCAACTCATATCTGTGACCTGGGAGAACCACTGCAGTTTCCATTGGAGGGAATGGGGAACATAACTCTGGTGGTGAGAACAGTGTGGAATTAATTATACCCTTGTCATCTTGTAATATGGTAAACCAATATGAAATCACTAATTAAAGAATGTTTTAGGGAGTCAGAGATTGTGGTTTCTCTTCTCTCCCTCTCTGTCTCTTAATATTTAGCTGGAAAAAAGATTTTAAAAAAAAGTTGGGAGTCGGGCTGTAGCGCAGCGGGTTAAGCGCAGGTGGCGCAAAGCACAAGGACCGGCATAAGGATCCCGGTTCCAGCCGCCGGCTCCCCACCTGCAGGGCAGTCGCTTCACAGGTGGTGAAGCAGGTCTGCAGGTGTCTATCTTTCTCTCCTCCTCTCTGTCTTCCCCTCCTCTCTCCATTTCTCTCTGTCCTATCCAACAACTATGACAACAACAATAATAACTACAACAATAAAACAACAAGGGCAACAAAAGGGAATAAATAAAATTTAAAAAAAGATTAAAAAAAAGTATGAAAAGCAGTGGAATCATGCAGATGCAAAGCCTCAGTGAAGCTCTAGCAGCAAAAAATAGCTTTAGAGGCTGGATCTGTGGATCCATGCAGATGAATAAACAGGCATTTCATTTTTCTAAGGTAATTTTAAAATATTTATTTATTTTCCCTTTTATTGCCCTTGTTTTATTGTTATTATAGTTGTTGTTATTGATGTCGTCGTTGTTAGATAGGACAGAGAGAAATGGAGAGAGGAGGGAAGACAGATGGGGAGAGAAAGATAGACAGCTGCAGACCTGCTTCACAGCCTGTGAAGTGACTCCCCTGCAGGTGGGGAGCCAGGGGCTGAAATGGGATCCTTCTGTGGGTCCTTGGGCTTCGTGCCAGTGCGCTTCACCTGCTACACTACCGCCCGACTCCCTTTCTAAGGTAAATTTATCTCTATTCACAAAATGTATTACCTTTATGAGGACTTTAGTAAAATGTTTATTACAAATGGTTTCACTTTAGAATATCTACTCTAATTCAGCACATTTTAATTCCATTTAAATATGTTTATTAGATTAATTGCATTTTGTTAAAAGTAAAGCTATAAAGACTAAGATAGCATGAGAGAATATTGTAAAACTGCCTTTCTTCCTCATTCCTTCCCCTTTTTAAAGAGTTTTTGGTAATAATTTTAAAGCTATACATTTTTTTTACATTTCTCTATTGGGGATTAACAGTTTACAGTCAACTATATTTATTAGATAGTAACATCCAGAAATCTAGGGGGAAGAGGTGATAGAGAGGGAGAGAGAGAAACATCTGAAGCACTGCTTTGCTACTCACAAAACTTTCCCCAGCAGGTAGGGATTGGGGGCTTGAACATAATAACATGGGGGCTCAACCTGGTGTGCCATCCACTGGTCTCATCATTTTTTATTAGTGATTTGATACTGGTCGTAAAATTTTAAGATTTTAGGGGTATAATTTTACACCTCACACACCACCAAAATTCTGTGTCCCACCCCAATAACCACTATAATTTTCACAAAATCTGATAGTCAGCTTTTTTTTTTTTTTTTCCATTTTGGAAGTTCCTAAGTTTTGATTTTCTACATTTTACGTGAATAAAGCTGTCCAGTGCTTGCCTTTCATCTCTTTAATTATGTCACTGCCTCCAGTTTCATTATCTCCATTTTGCCCCAAAGGATATTATATTAACCTTTCTTTTCCTTTTGCCTCCAGGGTTATTGCTGGGGCTTGGTGCCTGCACTTCGAATCCACTGCTTCTGGAGGCCATTTCCCCCCATTTTTGTTGCCCTTGTTGTTGTTATTATCATTGCTGCTGTTGTTGGATAGGACAGAGAGAAATCAAGAGAGGAGGGGAAGACAGAGAAGGGGAGAGAAAGACAGACACCTGCAGACCTGCTTCACCGCTTGGGAAGCAACCTCCCTGCAGGTGGGGAGCCAAGGGCTTGAACCCGGATCCTTACTCTGGGTCCTTGTGCTTAACCTGCTGTGCTACTGCCCGGCCCCATTATACCATCTTTATTTAATTTCAGATTAGTATTCTGTCCAGTCATCCATGATGGGAATTTAGGCTACTTCCACTCTTTGGCGATAATGAGTAATGCAGCTATGAACACAGGGCTGCATGGGTCACTATGAATTCATGTTTTCATGTCTTTTGGTTATATGCCCAGGAGTGCTATCACTGGGTCATAAGTTCTTTCCATTTTTACTTGTTTAGGGCTCTTGATGGTCTTTTTGGTAGGGACTGCTCTGTGAACACCACTATTTAGCAGGAACTGTTGCTATGGTCCTCACAGTGTCTTCTCAGCCCATCTACTTTTCTGGGAAGCTAAGATTTGAAGGAAGCCTCCGGAATGCCACCCAGAGACCACAGCATCTCTTCAAGTAGCAGCCTGCAAAACCTGCAAAACCTAGGGATGTTGTTCTGATTGTTACACTCCAGGAGCTGAGGAGAGTTAATGCTACAGACCACCAATATCCTGTGACAAGAGTCAGTGGAAAACGTTCTTGCTAGTGCTCTGATTATGCAGATTCTCATGCCTGAGGCTCTAAGGTCCCAGCTTCGATCCCCTGCACCATCAGAAGCCAGAGATGAGAAATGCTGGAATTTTGATGCCTTTCCCCCATCTCTTTCAGAGCCCTGCTCAGCTCTGGCTTGTGGTGGTGTAGGGGATTGAACCTGGGACTTTGGAGCCTCAGACAGGAGAGTCTCTTTGCATAGCCATTATGTCTTCTACCCTCACCCAGCATAACTATGTTAAAAAAAAAAAAAAAGGAAAAAGAAAGAAAAAGAAAAGGAAAGGAAGGAAAAGAAGAGAAAAAATGCTCTTGCTGTACAGCTTCAGAGGAGCAGATCTGAGCCGTATGCCACACAGTTAGTTCCTCAGTGATGCCAGCAGGACTGAAACTAGCAGTCCAGCTATGAGAAGCTTAAAAACATATTTTCTGCTACTCATTTTTCCTCTTCCTGCTCACTCACAGTTTTTTTTTTTTTTGAGAGGGAGGGGATATATTTCTTTTCTTCTTTCTTTTTACTTACTTTTTTTTTTTTTTTTGTCTCCAGGGTTATCACCGAGCTGGAGCTCGGTGCCTGCACCACGAATCCACTGCTCCTGGAGGGCATCCCCCCCATTTTTTGTTGCCCTTGTTGTTACAGCTCTTGTTGTTGTCATTATTGTTATTGTTGCCATTGATGTTGTTGGATAGGGCAGAGAGAAATGGAGAGAGGAGGGGAAGACAGGGAGGGGGAGAGAAAGACAGACACCTGCAGACCTGCTTCACCGCCTGTGGTTTGGCAGGTGAGGAGCGGTGGGCTGGAACTGGGATCCTTAACACGGGTCCTTGAGCTTTGTGTCACCTGCGCTTAACCCACTGCACTACCACCCGACTCCCTCTTTTTACTTACTTTTTATTATGGGGTTAATTGTTTACTGATAGTTTTTCTTTCTTCACCACTCCAGTCACCAAAAATCTGTGTCCCCATCCCCACCTCCATAATAACCACTATAGTTTTCTGGCCTCATTCCTTCCTTTCCAATTTCAGTTTATTTTCTTTTAAAATTAGTGAACCAAGTAGACTTTATTCTCTTGTTCACAACTAAATAGCTGATGTTGGTTATTTTGAAGGAGAGAAGCTTACTCTAGTTTCTTAACGAATGTGGAATTTTAGTGACATCTTGTGGCCAAGATGTTGTTCAGTGTTCTGTGTCCGTTTTATAATAAAACTTGCTAATAGTGAACTTCATACAGGGAATGTGTGCTTTTGAAGGTATCTGAAAATGCAAGTTGATTGAGAGTATTTTATTTTATTTTATTATTTATTTATTTATAAAAAGGCAACACTGACAAAAACCATAGGATAAGAGAGGTACAACTCCACACAATTCCCACCACCAGAACTCCATCTCCTATCTGCTCCCCTGAGAGCATTTCTATTCTTTATCTCTCTGGGAGTATGGACCCAGGGTTATTATGGGGGTACAGAACACCCCACTTCCCTGTTGAACATGGGCATTGACAGGTCAATCCATACTCCCAGCCTGTCTCTCTCTTTCCCTAGTGAGGCAGGGCTCTGGGGAAGTGGGGCTCCAGGACACATTGGTTGTCTGCCCAGGGAAGTCTGGTTGGCATCATGCTAGTATCTGGAACCTGGTGGCTGAAAAAAGAGTTAACATATAAAGCCAAACCAATTGTTGACTAATAATGAATCTAAAGTCTGGAATAGTGCAGATGAAGATTTGGGGCAGTCTCTGTTTTGTAGATAGTTAGTAGGCCTATTTTAGTTATATTCCAAAGGGCCCATGACTATACAATTTTTTTTTTTTTTCTTTAGCTCTGGCTTATGATGGTACAGGGGATCAACCTGGGACTTTGGAGCATCAAGCATGAGAGTTTCTTTGCATAACCATTATACTAATTACCCCCACACTAGTTTTTGTTGTTGTTTGTTTGTTTCTAATTATACTCTGTACTATACTTATTTTTAATGATTTTTATTTATTTTAATGAGAGGGAGAGACACAGAGAGAAAGACCAGAGCACTGCTCAGCTCTGGTTTATAGTGGTGCTGGGAAATAAACCTGGAATTTCAGAGCCTCAAGCACGAGAGCCTTTTGCATAATCATTATGCTGTCTTCCAGCCCCTTTATTTTTTACTTAATATTGATTTACAGAATTATAAGATAAGGGCAGGGGTAGATAGCACAATGGCTATGCAAAGAGACTCTCATGCCTGAAGCTCCAAAGTCCCAGGTTCAATCCCCTGGACCACCATAAGCCAGAGCTGAGCAGTGCTCTGTTATAAGATAATAGGGGTATAATTCCATACCTTTTCCCTTTTCCCATTCCCACCACCAGAGTTCTGGATCCCCAGTCCCTCCACTGTAAGCTACAGCAGTTCTCCTGAGGCTGCAGATATGGGTTAACCATTATTTCTACAATTATCTGTCTGTATTTGTATATATATATTTATTATCTTTATTTTTTGGATAGAGACAGCCAGAAATTGAGAGGAAGGGGGACACAGAGAGGGAGAGAGACAGAGAGAAACCTGCAACACTGCTTCACCATTTGTGAAGCTTTCCCCCTGCAGGTGGGGACCAGGGACTTGAACCTGGGCTCTTGTGCACTATAACATGTGTACTCAACCAAGTACACCACCACTTGGCCCCCAAATATATACAAATATAGCTTTTTTTTTTTAAACCAGAGCACTGCTCACCTCTGGTATATGGTGGTGCAGGGGATTGAACCTGGGACTCTGGAGCCTCTGGCTCGAAGAATCTCTTTGCATAACCACTATGCTATCTACCTCTGCCCAAGACATTTCTTTTTATTTTATTTTTTTCCAGATCGTAGCTCAGCTCTGGCTTATGGTGGTGAAAGGGGCAGGGGACTGGACTGAACCTAGGATTTTATAGCCTTGCACAGGAGAGTCTCTTTGCATAACCTTTATGCTACCTCCCACTCCCCCCCACTGAGAGTATTTTAAAGCTCCCAGTTTCTTTATCCTCAGTTCTCCTGCTCTCATTCTGTAGTCAAGGCATTTAAAGAATTTTGTTTTAATGTCTTTTAGGGGAAAAAAAAAGAAAAGCTACTTCTCACCCCTTCTCAGCCTCGTGATATCCAAGCTTTTAGGTGTTAAAGAGAAATTTGAATCCATGACACAGAGAATTTATTTTTTATTTTTTATTTATTTATTTATTTTTTCCCTATTTTTTACTTGATGGCACTGAGAACAATTCAGAGAATTGAACCTGGGTCCTTGTGCCTGTTACCGTGTGCACTTAACTGAATATGCCACCACCTGCCCCCTTTAATGTTTCTTTGATTTCAACCAAATAAAGAAAAAGTAAATGAAAGGTGGGTGTAGACAGCATAAGAATTTAAAGAATTTAAAGACGGGTGCTGTCTTTGTTGATCTCACAGCAGCCTATGACACAGTCTGGCACCGTGGTCTCCTAGTCAAGATCTCAAGATGCCTGCCTCCATGTGTGGCCAACACTATATCGTTTCTTCTCCAAAACAGAAGATTCCGGGTGCATCTGGGTGACAAGTCTAGCAGATGGAGACCTGTCTCAAGTGGCCTCCCCCAGGGCTCTGTTCTGGCTCCTACGCTATTTAATATTTACATCAATGACCTCCCAGAAACTTCTTCAAGGAAGTTCATCTACGCCGATGACATCTGCTGTGCAACTCAGGCATCCAAGTTCGACATCCTCGAGGAAACACTCATGAAAGACATGTCTCTGATATCTGATTACTGTAAAAAATGGCGACTAATCCCTAGCACTGCAAAAACGGTATCATCTGTTTTCCATCTACACCATGCCTCCGCCTCCTGTGAGCTTAATGTGCAGCTTGGCGATACGAGAATCCGGCATGAAGCCCAGCCAGTCTATCTTGGCGCTACTCTCGATCCCACTCTGTCATTTCACGAACATCTCATAAAAACTGCAGCAAAGGTGGGCGCGAGGAATAACATCATTGCAAGACTGGCCAGCTCCTCATGGGGCGCGAGAGCTTCCACACTACGATCATCATCTCTGGCATTATGCTATTCCACTGCAGAATACTGTGCCCCAGGATGGTTCCATAGCCCCCATGTCCACTTGGTCGATTCCAAATTATACTCCTCCATGAGGATAATTTCTGGAACCATCCGTTCCACCCCGGTTCCATGGCTGCCAGTTCTTAGCAACATCGCCCCGCCAGATATTCGTTGGGATGCGACATCATCTAAGTTCATTTCCCACGTCTACGCTCGACTGGACCTGCCAATATACGTGGATATCTTCACCCACCCTGTGCAACGCTTGACGTCTTGTCACCCAATCTGGTCCCCTACGCCTACACTGAACTTTTCTGTTCCAGTCTCTTGGAAACAGAGCTGGCAGTCAGCCGAGGTAAAGAACAAACACCTCATCACAGACCCCTGCAAGGGTCAACCCGGCTTTGACCTAGCACGTTATGATTGGGCCCTCCTCAATCGCTATCGAACAGGCCATGGCCGGTGCGCCGCTATGTTCCATCGCTGGGGAGCCAGAGACGACCCGAACTGCCCCTGCGGCTCCAGACAGACTATGACCCACATAGTCAACGACTGCCACCTCTCCAGATTCAAAGGAGGTCTCGAAACTTTACATCAGGCTCAACCTGACGCTGTTGACTGGCTATGGAAGAAGGGCAAACGCTAGAAGAAGAAGAACAGCATAATGATTATTTAAAATGACTCTTGTGCCTGAGGCTCCATAGTCCCAGGTTCAATCCCCCACACCACCAAAAACCAGAGTTGAGCAGTGCTTCGGTAAACAAACAAAATAAAGGGGGGAAAAAAAAAAGAGTAAATGATGTGTTAAATCATTCACTAAAAATAAATCTGACAATAAATCATGATCTCATTTTTCTTATTATTAAATTTTCATGCAGTAAAATGTACAATTCAAATCTATGAATATGTGCAAAATATTTGGGAAATACTATAATTTTATTCCTCTTTATCTTTAGTGATATAATATCACTAAAGATATTATATCACTAAATATAATATCAATGAATTATGATTTTTTTACAAGCAAAAACCCTATTTCACTAAATTTAGATTTCTAGTAATGTAAACTAGTTATGTAGTTTTGATGTTAGCATTATAAAAACTGAGGAGCAATTTTAGCACTTAAAGTCATGTAGGGAAATTTTTTTGAGATTGAGATTTTTTTTTTGAGGTATAGAACTAATGTCCATTGATCATTAAGTCTTAAGCACAAAACAGTGCATGGCAGCTAGCAGAAAAATACAGATTAAAGGAGAACAGTACAGATAAAATACAGATTAAAGGAGAACAGTACAAATAAAGTGTTTAAGTATAAAAGTTTATTTGTAAATAAGTAGATCCTAATGGGTACAAGAGTCAATGAAACTGAGTACATTCTAAAAACTTAATACTTCTCTCTTTAAAAAAGAAATTATTATCTTTCGACTAATTTAATAACAGATGAAAACACTTCGCATATCAACTCAAAATTTGAGAAAAGAAATTTACAGGCACTCTCTGAGGGGGTGAATGCAAACAGACAGGTTCGAAGAGCAAGACTGTGTTCTTCAATCTGGTTTTCACTTTGTGGACTCTTAAGAGTTTTAGAAAAGCAAAACTATTTTCTGAAGCTAAAATCAGACCATCTGAGTAATGCTTGTAGCATTTCAAATAGAAACCACATACTTGGATCTAGAAAACTGTGATCATCTTGTGCTCAGAGCATAAGCAAGAAATCAAAATATGAAAATTTTGAGGAGAAAGAATGGAATAAAATACAGCTGGACCTGCCTTTGGATTTATGTCTATCAACCTCGAGTATTCACAAAATGCTGCCAAGAAATTCTGTGTTTTTCTTTCTGATTTTTAAAAAAATTATATTTATTGGATAGAGACGGCCAGAAATCGAGAGAGTAGGGGGAGATAGAGAGGGAGAGAGACACCTGCAGCCCTGCTTCATCACTTGCAAAGCTTGCCCCCTGCAGGTGGGGACCAGGGGCTGGAAGCTAGGTCCTTGTGCATTGCAACATGTGTGGCTCAGCCAAGTGCGTCACCACACGGCCCCCTGCAGTTTCTAATACAGGCACATTTCTGCTTCCATGTGGATTCAGTCGGCTAGGAAGGATCGTCAGTTTCCCCAATGAATGGGTACTCACGGGATGCACCACGAGAAGGTCGATCCAATGCATCCCTTTTTTTTCCTTAATTACCAGCTTCATTCTTGTAGGTTATTTATACAGAAAAGAAAGAGAAGGACTGCTCAGCTTTGGTTTATAGGTGGTGCTGAGGACTGAGCCTCAGGCATTAAAGTCTTTTTGCATAACCATTATGCTGTTTTCCCAGCCTGCAGGTGAGAACTAGTTGAATTTAACTAGGGCTGGGGTTTTGCCAGAAGAGTACAATAAGGGTGAAATTAAGGGTCAAGGTGGTAGATAGTATAATGGAGTGCAAAAGTACTCTCTTGCCTGAGATTCCAAAGTCCCAGGTTCAATCCCCCATACTACCATAAACTAGAGCTGAGCAGTGCTCTGATAAATAAGTAAATAAATGAAATTCTTTAAAAAATTGAGTGTATGTACAAGAGAGTGTTTATGATGGTAGACAGTAGCCCTCTGGTTGATGAAAAGGTGGAAGAAAGGAAGTAAAAGAGTTCACAGTGAAAAGACTGATGTATTATTTGACTAGAAGACTAAGAAGTTTTGGAATTCTGACATTAGTGGGATTGAGGTGGAAATGTAAGAGGTAGTGATTAGAAAAACAGGACTTCACCAGGTTCAATTCCCCACACCACTATAAGCCAGAGCTGAGCAGTGCTCCATTTTCTTCCTTTGTTATCTTTCTCTGTGTCTTTGTCTCTGTTTCTCTCTTTGCCTCTCTTGGTCTCTTTCCCTGTTTTCCTCTAATTAAAGTAAAACAAATATATATTAAGTTTTAAATATATTTTAAAACAGGACTTATAAAATTACATATTAAGAAGGGGATGTAGTCAGGTTTAGGTGGGAGTGAATAATTTAGCTTCAGTTGTCACAAATAACAGTGTAGGAATTTGTTTTTCAATAATTCTAGATAGTGAAGTTCAAGATCAAAGCTCCAGTAGGATCAGCATAGACAGCCTCCTCCTTAGTGTTCTAAAATGACCTTTCCTTGCTCATATATGTGTGGGAGATGGGTGGAAGTAAGTTCTTGTCTCTTCTAAGGCAGGCCACTTAGCCTATCATGATAACCCATGACATTTAAACCTAGTTACTTCTCAAATGCCAGCACTTTACAGGTCTGCTTTCATTACATGACTTTTGGGGAGATGAACTTCAATCCAGGATCTATTTCACTGGAGTAAAGAAAGGCTAAGGAACGAGGTAGCTGTTGGTGACAGGACGGATCATCCATGAAACCACGCAATGTTGCAGAAACGTAGTAGGGAACCGGAAGCTAAAATCCTTGACAACAGAAAGGAGGGAGACCTGGAATCTTGAGATGTTTACAACGTGGAGGGGCTTGGTTTTGCACAGAATGAGATTTTAGATCTAAGTGTTTTTGGGAACAAGAAAGTTACCTTCAGGCTGATTGGTAAGAAAATGTGGGAAGGGCCAAGGAAACAGCTAACTGGGACAGGCGCTGCTTCGCCACGTGTATAATACAGGTTTGAGCCTGGCCCCTATCCTATTGAAGGAAACTTCGGTGCTGTGGACTTGTGCGGTCAACCAGGTGTGCCACCACCAGTATCTCTCTCTCTCTCCCCTCCCCCTCCCTCTCTCTCTCTCCTCTCCCTCTTCCTCTCCTCCTCCCTGTTGGTATGCATGAGACCCCTTCTGTTTCATTTGGTTTAAATCCCCCCTGCTTAACACTATTCTATTTACATAACCACTTCATTCTATTTACATAACCGCTGTTAAAAAGCACCTCCCTCCAGGGCATTGGTTCAATCCCCAGTTTCATGATATGTTTTTGCTCCACCCCCCTCCTTGTCACACCCTGATCCCTTCTTTGTCACACTCTGATTTTCACCAAGTCACTTTTCTCTCCACCCTCTCTATGTCACATCCTGTTTCCACCCTACTTGGGAAGTATATATAAAGACAGCATCGTGAGTTTTAGAGTACTTTACCTTGAGTTTAGCTTAGCTCATCTTGATTGTGCTGCGTCCTGCATGAATAAAGAGATACTGCCTACAGCTCAACTATGAGTCCCTGGTCGTCTGTTACCTGCCCGTGAAGCCAGCCCGGTGAAAACAACCTAACCCGTCGAAAACAACACCTCCCCACTCCCCTCTCTATATAAAGGTGGGTGTGGGAAAGAAAATAACTTTTAAGGGAGTCGGGCAATAGCGCAGTGGGTTAAGCGCATGTGGCGCAAAGTGCAAGGACCTGCGTAAAGATCCCGGTTCGAGCCCCCAGCTCCCCACCTGCAGGGGAGTCGCTTCACAGGCAGTGAAGCAGGTCTGCAGATGTCTATCTTTCTCTCCCCCTCTCTGTATTCCCTTCTTTCTCCATTTCTGTCTGTCCTATCCAACAATGATGACATTGATAACAACAACAATAATAACTACAACAGTAAAACAAGGGCAACAAAAGGGAATAAATATAAAAAAAATTAAAAAAGAATTAGAAAATAACTTTTTTTTTTCTTCAATTTCTTCATTGAGGAATTAATGTTTTACATTCCACAGTAAATAGAATAGTTTTTACATAGCATTTCTCAGTTTTCCATATAACAGTACAAACCCACTAGGTCCTCTGTCATCCTTCTTGGACCTGTATTCTCCCCCCCCCCGCCCCAACCCAGAGTCTTTTACTTTGGTGCAATATGCCAATTCCAGTTCAGGTTCTACTTGTGTTTGAAAGAAAATAACTTATATTCAAAGAGATTGTAAAGAAAGTGAAGCTTACTTTCAGTTTATAGTGTGAGCAGAAGGTTAAGAGAACATTCATAGTACAGATGTGATGGGATAGTCATGAACAGAAAAACCATTTACCTATGTACAGGAAACTTCATTGGCCCTGAGGGGCCATTTCCACTTTAACGTGGAAAATTTTGGGCTTATTTTAGTATGGGAATTACTTTATTGTCTGATTTTTCTTTTACCGTTATTCAATTTTCTTGGAAATATGCATAATTAGAATTTTAGGAGAAGTATGTCGATATAGTGAAAGTCTATTATTTAAAGAAACACAATGGTAAATTTTTTGTGTGTGAAGTGTCCTCTCTTCCTGAGTCATATTTCTCATGTTTTCTGTTGATTGATGGGTCTGCCACAAGGTCCAAGTACGACTGTAGTAAAGTAAATGACTTATGCCAGGAGGGGCTGGATATTCAAGGGAGGAACAAGGGCAGATGCCAACAACAGGAGTTAATTGCCATGGGGAATTTTAATCACTACTCAGGAGGAGAAAAGGGACATCATTGGATCCTGCAGGAGGGACACTGAGTTCACTTTTTTTGGGAAGGTTGTTATCCATGTCATTTTGGTTTCTCTTTTCCAAACTAATGTTTTCTGGTTTGACCTTGTAATCCCTCTACATTAATAATATACCAGTGATGGATGATGGCTATTTGCTGAAAGGAAATTCTGGGATACCATGCTGTCTTTTTGCAAATCTGAATTTTTTTTTATTTTTGGAAGAGGATGTATTTTGGAAGATTGACTAACAATTTAAATATGAATAGAGACTTTATAGCTATTCACCACGGTGGAATCTGTAGAATGTAAATGTTTAATAGTCTACAATAGGGCTGGAAAATACTTGTTTTCAAACTCCTCCGTCCTCCCTCACCACCAAACCATAGTGGACACCCATAATCAATCTTCTCATTCTTTCCCACTGAGCTCAAAGGAGGTCACACATTCCTTAATACATTTTCCAGGCACCATTTCTAATCAATTGGTGTTAGAAATGAGAGGTAAAAAAAAAAATCTAACCATCACCTCAGATCTAGATGTTTTTGTTAATTCGTGGAAAACGCAATGTTTTTGGTATATTCTTCATGTTCTTGAACTGCAGTGCTGGCATTTGCAAATATGGCCAATTATTCAGTAATATTTACCTCACATTTTGGCCACACATTTTATTGTATTCTGTGATGTGGGTCATAACTGTCAATAGTTTGTAGTGTGTGTGGTCTCTTAATACAGTGCCCCTGGAGCTGGAAGACAATTATTTGTGGTGATTATATATAAGATTTGGTTTAATACTTTGGAAACTGTATGCCTAAGATCCTAATTACATAAAGACTCTTAAGTTAATTACATTGTTGTCTATCATTTACATGTTGAGGCATTCGGTCTACTTTTCTTACTGCTTGTGATTTCAGTGAGAACATTATTTTGGTAATTTAGATGTCTTACTTATTTTTTAAAAATTATTTTTATTTATTTACTGGATAGAGACAGCCAGAAATCGAAAAGGGGGAGGTAGAGAGGGAGAAAGACATCTGTAACCCGGCTTCACCACTCACAGAGCTTGTCTCCTGCAGGTGAGGATGGGGGCTCGAACTTGGATCCTTGAGCATTATAACATGTGTGCTCAACCAGGTATGTATGCCAGCATCTGGTTTCCAGTAATTTGAATATGTTTAATTAAAGTTCCAAGTATTATAAACAATGTATTTCATAATATAATCATAAACTTAGAGTTTGAAGAAATTATCTATTTCCCCCTAAAAAGTAATGCAGAAAAAAAAACACCTTCAAACCATGATATCTTGCTCTTCTATTTTTTCTTTTCTTCTTTCCTTTCCTTTCCTCTCTCTCCTCTCCTGTCCTCTTTTCCTCCTCTTCCTTCTCCCCTTCCTTTTTTCTCTTTTTCTTTATTTCCCACCAGGGTTTCATTGCTTTAGCCTGACTTTTTTCAGATAGAGAAAGAGAGCAAAGCAGAATGAGAGAGACAGACAGACAGACAGACACACACACACACACAAAGAGAGAGAGAGAGAGACAGACAGACCACAGCACTAACGTTTCCTCTGATGTGGTGGGGGACAGGCTGGAATTTGATTTGCACACATGACAAAGCACTGTCCAAGCGAGCTATTAAGTCAGTTCTCTCCTACATCTTTAAATACTCCAAAAGAAAAAAGAAAAAAAAAAAGGTAGTCCAAAAGTAGTGAGTTTTAGTGAGAATGAAAACAATGATGATGACTGTAGCTCAGTAATTATTATTATTATTATTTTTAACCAGAGCACTTTTCAGCTCTGGTTTATGGTGGTACGGGGGATTGAACCTGGGACTTTGGAGCCTCAGGCATGAGAGTCTGTTTGCATAACCATTATGCTATCTACCCTCCGCCCAGTAATTTAAATTTTTTAAAAAATATTTTTTAATATTATTTATTTTTTATTTGTTGGATAGAGACAGTCAGAAATCTAGAGGTATGGGAAGATAGGAAGAGCTACATAAAGAGCCTTGTAGCCCTGCTGCACCACTGGCAAAACTTTCCCCTGCACGTGGAAACCAGGGGCTCGAACCCAGGTCCTTGTGCATTGTAACAAGTATGCTCAACCTGGTGTGCCACCACCTGGCTCCAGTCATTTAAATTCTGAGCATATAAACTCAGAAAATCTCTGTGATATTAGTATAAGAAAATGATCTTAGCGATATTGCTCTCAGTAGTAAAAAATGAAAGCAACTTAAATATATTTGACTATAAACCATTAATCTCTTAATAAAGAAAGAAGAAAATATATATACACACATGGCAGCAAATGGATAAAGTAAATAATATACCATGACAGCAGAACACTCTACACAGGAAAAATAACTGAGTTAGGATTTCATGTATCAGCAAGACACAAGTTGAGCAGCCTCCCAGCCTTGCCTTGACCATAGGGTAATATATACAGATTGGCATCATTTTAGTCTATTCTGAAAAGTGAAAACTGTCTACATTATTTAGGGTTATGGACATATGCAGCAAAATTTCAAAGAATACATACAAATAAGACAATACCAAAATAAATTACGGTCATGGTTATCTCTGTGAAAAGGGAGGAGATGAAATCCTTAACTACATTTGTTTGTTATAATTTTCTCTTTAAGTCTCATACATTGGACATAGCTAAAAATATGTGCCTTTTGAAGGACTCTAAGATCTCTAAGAAATCAGCCTTGACTTTAGGGACTCAAGGGAAGTAACTAATTGCAATGAAGCAGAGAGTTGAAGGCCAATGATGAAAGCCACAAGAGCACCAAAGTGGAGGGAAAGACGATAGAATTATTTCTTTTTTAATTTAATTAAAAATAATTTTTATTTATTGATTGGATAGAGACAACCAGAAAGTGAGAGGGAAGAGAGTGATAGAGAGGGAGAGAGACAGAGAGACACCTGCAGCCCTGCTTCACCACTCAAAACTTTTCCCCTGCAGGTGGGGACTGGGGGGCTTGAACCTGGGTCTTTGTGCACTGTAATGTGTGCACTTAACCAGGTGTGCCACTGTCTGGCCTCTCTCATTTTCTATGTCTCTCATTCTATCTGACAAAATCAGTCTGGAGCAGAGAAGCCCCAGCAACACACAAAGGGTTATTTCAGGTAAGAGATGATAAGCCTGAGAAATAGTGTTGAGGGGCCGGAAGATAGCTTACCACCTTATCACTGAACATGGCACCGAGGAAGCTCTATGGGCTGTGGAATTATGATGATCTCTCTCTCTCTCTCTCTCTCTTTCCCTCTCTGTCATAAAAGTTTTTTAAAAAAATGAATCTGGGAGGCTACTTACTATTTTTTTCTATGTGCATGTGAAACCGAGTTTAATTCCTTGCAGTGGCAGATTAGAAACAAAAGAGAGACAGAGAGAGAGAGAGAGAGAGAGAGAGGAATGATGAAAAACCAGGGTCTGAGCACTGGGTATTGGATTAACATGTAAGATTCAAAGATAACTCCAAACTTTTGAAGTTGGATGTCGGAATGGCTATGGAATTCCGAGGCACAGCAGGATTACTGGGGATGGACGGGTGGTGGTGCACCTGTAGTGAGCACACACTACCTGGGTGCATCACAAATGATAAGACAGTGCTGCATCCATCTTCTCCTTTTCTAAAAGATTGTGTCTCTGAAACAGGCTGGGTTTATGGACTGATCTGCCAACACCCGTGTCCAGCAGAGAAGCAATTTCGGAAATCAGACCTTCCACCTTCTGCACCCCATAATGATCCTGGGTCCATAGTTCCAGAGAAATAAAGAATAGGGAAGCTTCCAATGGAGGGATTGGGATGAAGAACTCTGGTGGTGGGAAATGTGTGGAATTGTACCCCTCTTATCCAACAGACTTGTCATTTGTCTCTATCCTAAATAAATAAAATATTAAAAAAGAGAAACATCCAGAATATGAATTAGTTTTAAATGAAAGTTCATTTTTTCACACTTAATTGTTGTTATTGTTGTCATGGGACTTTGTCAGTCTAGTTTTCTCAGATGGAAAGATAAAGAGAAACATAACCAGAAAGATACCATGGCACTTTGGTGAAGTGGGGCCTGAGCTTGAACCTGGGTCTTGCCCATGTCAAAGCAAGTTCAAGTGAGCTATCCTATAAAATGTATGAATTACCTATATCTATGCATCTATCTTATCTTATCTTTCTATCTATCTATCCATATTTTTACCAGAGCACTGCTCAGCTTTGGTTTATGCTGGTGTGAGGGATTGAATTTGGGATTTTGGAGCCTCAGGCATGAGAGGCTCTTTGCATAACCATTATGCTATCTTCCCCCACCCAAGTTATGTATTCTTTATAAGGATATTGAGAATGACTCAGAACCATGTCCCTACTCACAGTCATTTTAGAAGAAATTGTTTAGACCTCAATCTGAAGGGAACAAGTAAAGAAAATACTGGTGGGAATAGAATTTTCTGGAATAAATATTTTGAGGAAGCTTTGCCATCTGTAGTACTAAGGGTTAGGTAAGTACGTGTCTACAACATCCTGCTCGAGTGAGGTGAGGGATGCTGAGCTGAGTTTAATGACTCCTGGGTCACTAGCGCCTACTGAAAGACGGGTTAACAAAATAAAAGGCTAAAAATGTAAAACGTTGAAACATTCTAATGAAGTTCTACTTACAACAGTTTGAAAAATTAACATTTCTCATGCTCTTTTCATTGTGACATTGGGTTTCACTTCTTTGTTTCTTGTTTCCCTTCCTTTTATTATTCTTATAGGAACTATCACATCCTCAGGGCTTTTACCAAAGTTTCCAGAAAGCAACATTGCTTCACCACTTGCAAAGAAAAAAAAAAAAAGGATTAAATGTCTGCCGGAGCAGTGGATTTGTAGTATAAGAACCAAGCCCCAGCACTAACCTTAGAGGGAAAAAAAATACATATATACATATATATTACCTTTTCTTTTAAATATATACACTGTGTGTTCCATTCAGATAGTGTCAGGAAAAGAGAAGCAGAAATAGAGGCCATAGGACCAAAGGTCACTGCGGTGCTCTGCCATTCCCATGATTTTAAACCTCAGCCGGAGCCTGAAAACACATGCTCTTCCCAGTGATCTGTGTTTCTATTATAGTTTTCATTCTAAATAATGTATTTTATCCAACAGTTATGTTTGGATATGTGTAAATGCAAGTTAGAGGAAGGAACACATTAACAGGAAGAAACTACTGTAACCTTAGTAAGTATAACTAAGTCATACTTACTAAGGGCTACAGAGATAGAACGATGTTTATACAAAAAGAGTTTCATGCCTGAGGCTCTGGGGTCCCGTGTTCAATCCCCAGCACCGTCATTAAGCCAGAGTTGAGCAGTGCTCTAGTGTTAAACAAAGAGCAAAACAAAACAAAATGAAAACAAGAGTCATAATTATTAAGGACTACTAATAAAATTCTTGGCCTAAGTTGTATTTTCAGGAAACTATTCAAAATCAGTTCCATTTGATATTGAATAAACACAACACCTTTTCCTTTAATACTTAAAAGCATGATCTGAGTGACAAGCACTACCGTATCTGGCCACTGTGTGGAGATGTTGCGACACAGATTTACCTTGTCACGCTGGCGGACCATTGAGCTCTCGTCTTGGCTGGAGCAGGAACTTGCACTGTCTGATCCTTTCCATTCTGTAATCGCTTACTATAAGCTCCTGCCTCCATTTTCTAGAATAAAATGCACATGTCACACTTTTTCTTTTTGAGGGAACATTAGAATTCCATGCATCTGGGATCCCTAAATGCTGACACGTGATATGATGTTCTTTTTTTTTTTTTTTTTTAACTGATCCTCCCTACTACAACTATGAATCCATGTAATGCTAAATAAAGCGATTTAAATATATAGTGCTTTCGAAAGACCCACTAGAGCATATAAAATAACAGCAAACACCACCACAGTTGTGGGTTTCACTTAAGAATGAAATGGCATTCACTGTAAAAAGCATTCATGAATTCATGTGCAAATTTAACTTCATTCTTGCCACAAATGTCAGTACCTATTCTGTGCCAGGATAGTTTACTGGATATGAAAAGAGAGAGAGAAGGAGAGAGAGAGAGAGAGCTAGCCAGGTGGTGGTACAGCGCATCTGTTTGAGCACGTGTCACATTGCACAAGGATTTAGAAAGGGGGGGGGAAGCTTTGGGAGTGGTGATCTCTGGAACTGATGGATTTGTCAACTTGGTACTGAACCCTAGTGATAATCCTGGTGGCAATACTTCTTTCTAAATTTTTAAAATTTATTTATTGGACAGGGACAGAGAGACATTGAGAGAGGAGGGGAGGTAGTGAGGGAGAGAGACAGAGAGACACCTGAAGCCTTGCTTTACCACTTGTGAAGCTTTTCCCCTGCATGTGGGGACCAGGGGCTTGAACCTGTGTCCTTGCACACTGGAATGTGTGCGTGCGCTTATCCAGCTGCGCCACTGCTTGGCACCAATACTTTTTTTTATATAGCAAAGAAGTTTTTTTTTTTTAAATTTATTTATAAAAAGGAAACTGACAAAATCACGATAAGAGGGGTACAACTCCACACAATTCCCACCACCAGAACTCTGTATCCCATCCCCTCCCTTGATAGCTTTCCTATTCTTTATCCCTCTGGGAGTATGGACCCAGGGTCACTGTGGGGTAAGAGGGGGAAGGTCTGGCTTCTGTAATTGCTTCCCCACTGAACATGGGTGTCGGCAGGTCAATCTATCATTCCCAGTCTGTCTCTCTCTTTCCCTAGTGGGGCGGGGCTCTGGGGAAGCGGGGCTCCAGGACACATTGGTGGGGTCGTCTGTCCAGGGAAGTCTGGTTGGCATCCTGCTAGCATCTGGAACCTGGTGGCTGAAAAAAAGAGTTAACATATAGAGTCAAACAAATTGTTGACTAGTCATGAACCTAAAGGCTGGAATAATTCAGATGAAGAGTTGGGGGGGGGGTTCTGTTTTGTAGATAGCTAGTAGGCCTATTGTAGTTATATTCCAAAGAACCCATGATTATACTAGTTTTCTTTCTTCCTTTCTTTTTTTCTGAGCCTGACATCTGATATGCAGGTGGATCCAAAAAAGTTTTTTTTTTAAAGACACACACACACACACACATACACACACAGGGAGGGAGGGAGGGAGGGAGAGAGAAAGAGAGAGAGAGAGAACTTAGCAAAACTCCTCAGCACCCCAGCATAGCAGTGGACCCTATACTCCCATGTGATCTACTGAGTGCTAGAATCTGGTCTTAGGGTCAGCACAGAACACAGTCTCCCAGATGAGCTTTCTCTGACCCCACAATGACATTTTACAGTAAAAAAAAAAAAGGATTTGTGTAATTTGATGGATTGAATGGAATTTGTGTTAATTTGAAAAAAAGAATATTAGTAAACAATATTATTAACAATGCTCGTTAAATTTGTTATCTCAAGGGAACAAAGACCAAAGGAAATCTCAAAGATTATTTCAGTGCATAATTCGCAGGGAAGAGTTGACTCTTCAGGCTGAGTTGAGTATCAGCTGACAGGTGTTGTCTAAATTCTTCTCTGTTGAATGAATTTGCCTTCACTCAAAGTGCTATTCCTCGTCACCACTGTGCTAGTTATGGGCCTTTTTTTTTTGGTGTTCCGAGGAGTCCAGCACCTCCACTGCCACAGTGTGTCCTGGAGAGTAAATGTTATGGGCTGAAGTGAGAGAAAGTGCATATACATGTGTGTATATATACATATTTACACACATATATACTGAATTTATTTTTTCCTTTATTGGGGGATTAATGTTTTATAGTCGATAGTAAATACAATAGTTTGTACATGCATAACATTTCTCAGTTTTCCACATAACAATACAACCATGACTAGGTCCCCTGTCTTTTCCGGGTTCATATATATATATATATATATCTATATATATATATATGTATTTTAATTAAAAAAATTTATTTGTTTATTGGATAGAGACAGCCAGAAATTGAGAGGGAATGGGGTGATAGAGAGGGAGAGAGACAGAGAGACACCTGCAGCCCTGCTTCACCACTTGTGAAGCTTTCCCCCTGCAGGTGGGGACCAGGGGCTCGAACCTGGGTCCTTGAGCATTGTAACATATGTGCTTAACCAGGTGTGCTGCCACCCTGCTGCCATATTTTAAAATTTTGTAAGTAGTTAAATAGATTCACATTCATCAGCTGCCAAGCTGCAACATAAGGGAAAAAGAAACAAAAAGATGGAAGAATAGATAAAAACTATAGGGATGAATTTAAGGTGTCTTCTCTCTAACTGACTCCCCAGGCAATCCACTTTCAGGATAGAAAGTAGAAAATTAAGGGCACCTAGTTGAATGCACATGTTATAATGCACAAGGACCCAGGTTCCAGCGCCCTGCAAGGAGAAAACTTTACAAGTGGTGAAGCAGAGCTGCAGGTGTCTCTCTGCCTCTCTCCTTCTCTATCACCCCCATCCTTCTTGATTTCTGGCTGTCTCTATCCAATAAATAAATTTAAATAATTAAAAAAAAATAAGTGCTTGCTTTGGCAGCACATATACTAAAATTGGAATAATATAATAATATAGAGAAGATTAGCATGGCCCCTGCACAAAGATGACATGCAAATTCATGAAGCGTTCTGTATTTTCTGATGACATCAATAACAACAATAATAACAATAAAACAACAATAAAACAACAAGGGCAACAAAAGGGAACACATACATAAATAAAAATATTAGAAATAATAATAATAATAAATTCAAAAAGATTTATTAAGAAGAAAGAAAATCACACCAATAGATATATGGATAAGCTTTTTTTTTTTTTAAAAAAAAAACAGGTTTTGAGAGACTTCCCCTTTCTCTTTTCTAAGAGAAGTTCTTGCTTTTACTGGCTGCACAGACTACAGGAGAATGAAGTTGGTGGAGCTGGTAGCCAGTTCCAATGCCAGCGCTAGATGATAAAGAAATTGCTTGGTAGAAGTGAAGTGAGCTCTGGGTTGTTTTCCAATTGGCTTAATGTGTTTCACATGTAAAGCCACTGCCAAGTTGCCCAGCCTATCAGCAGTGCAATAGATCATGTGATCAGCAGTGCAATAGATCATGTGATGCACATGCACTGGAGCAAAAAGAATTCTGTGAATTATTTCAACTTTTTTTTTTTTTTTTTTTTTGTGCTGGGGGTACATTCATTTCCCATGGAATTCCTCGTTGACTTTCAGTTTTCTTTCAACATTTTTTTTCCTGGTGTTTTTTTTTTTTTTAATTTTTAAGTATTTTTTAAAATATTTATTTATTTTCCCTTTTTGTTTCCCTTGTTTTCTTTCAACATTTTATGTTATTTTTAAATTTTTTTTAATGAGAGACACAGAAAGACAGAGACAGATATACAGAGACAAAGATACAGAGAGAAACCAGAACATTACTTAACTATGGTGCTGCGGTTTGAACTTGGAACCTCAGAGCCTCAGGCCTCAAGTCTTTTGCAAATGTATTATGCTGTCTCCTCAGTCTGCCTTTCAGCTAAAGATGTGACTTCATTTTCTTATTTCTGAGTTTGATAATACTAAAGTCTTTTTTTTTTTTTTTTTTTTGTCTGCTAGACATAATGTAGATGGTTGGTTACATTTTAAGATTATCTCTTTTTCAGGGAGCTGGGTGGTAGCAGCAGGTTGAGCACATAGCGCAAAGCCCAAAAACCAGAGTAAGGATCCTCATTTGAACGCCTGGCTTCCCACCTGCAGAAGGGGGGTTGCTTCACAAGCAGTGAAGCAGATCTACAGGTATCTTTCTCTCTCCTCTGTCTTCCCCATCTCTCTTGATTTCTCTCTGTCCTATCCAACAACAGCAATAACATTAATAACAACAATGATTAACAACAAGGGCAACAAGCGGGGCGGGGGAGGGGGGGGACTAGCTCCCAGGAGCAGTGGATTTGTAGTGCAGGCACTGAGTCCCAACAATAACCTGGAGGCAAAAAAAAAAAAAAGATCTCTTTGTCACTTGCTTTCAACAATTTAATTAGGATGTTTCCTGTGTAGTAGCACTGTTCAGCTCTGGCTTATGGTGTTGCAGGGGATTGAACCTAGTACTTTGGAGCCTCAGGCAGGAAAGTCTCTTTGTATAACCATTGTGCTATCTATGCCCACTCTCCATTGTAGTTTTTAAAAAACATTTTATTTATTTATTATTGGATAGAGACAGAGAGGGAAATTTGAGAGGGGAGAGGGAGATAGGGAGGGAGAGAGACAGAGACACACCTGCAGCCCTGCTTCACCACTCGTGAAGCTTTCCCCCTGCAGGTGGGGACTAGAGACTTGAACCTGGGTCCTTGCACACCATAATGTGTGTGCTTAACCAGGTGCGCCGCCACCTAGCCCCTCCAGTGTAGATTTAATTCATTCTTCCACTTTTGATTGGAATGTGTTAAGCTAATCAAAGTGGAAAAATTTGTGCTTTAATCTCTTCTCATATTTTCTCTACTTTACCTTTCCCTCCAATCTTTTTTCTCCATTGATACCGAAATTACATAAGCATGATACTGTCCTGAGGCTCTTTGTATGTGTGTTTAATGTGTGTGAGCACACATGCATATGTACATGCTTTAGGTTTTTTTTTTTTTTTTACCAGAGTACTGCTCAGCTCTGGTTTATGGTGGTTCAAGGGACTGAACCTGGAACTTCAGAGCCTCAGGCATGACAGTCTGTTTGCATAGCCATTAAGCTATCTACCCCTGTCCCCCCTCTTCCTTTTTTTTTTTTTTTGCTTCTAGGGTTATCACTGGGGCTTTGGTGTCAGCACTACAAATCCACAGATTTTGGTGGGTGGTTTTTCCTCCCCCCCCTTGATAGGATAGAAACTGAGAGGGGAGAGGATAATAGAGGGGGAGAGACAATGACACCCGCAGACCTGCTTCACCACTCATAAATTGTTGCCGCTGCAGATAGAGAGTGGGGGCTCGAACCTTGGTCTTGGTGCATCGTAAGTACTATGCATAACTGGCTTTGCCATCACCTGGCCTCCTTTAGTTCTGCAGTCTTTGTGTTCTCCTGTTTATTTTTCTTTCCACCTCCACCCAAGTTTTTGATTTGCTGAAAATCTTATCCAGTGAAATTTTTATGACAAATATTTTTATTTCTGTCTTTTTAAAAAAATAATTTATTTCTGGGAGTCGGGCTGTAGCGCAGCGGGTTAAGCGCAGGTGGCGCAAAGCACAAGGACCGGCATAAGGATCCCGGTTCGAACCCCGGCTCCCCACCTGCAGGGGAGTCGCTTCACAGGCGGTGAAGCAGGTCTGCAGGTGTCTGTCTTTCTCTCCTCCTCTCTGTCTTCCCCTCCTCTCTCCATTTCTCTCTGTCCTATCCAACAACAACAACAACAATAATAACTACAACAAAAAAACAACAAGGGCAACAAAAGGGAATAAATAAATAAAATAAATATTTAAAAAAATTTATTTCTTTATTGGGGAATTAATGTTTTACATTCAACAGTAAATACAATAGTTTGTACATGCATAACATTCCCCAGATTCCCATTTAACAATACAACCCCCACTATATCATTCATCATCTTTCATGGACCTGTATTCTCCCCAACCACCCACCCACCCCAGAGTCTTTTACTTTAGTGTAATACTCCAATTTCATTTCAGGTTCGACTTGTGTTTTCTAATCTTGTTTTTCAACTTCGGGCTGAGAGTGAGATCATCCCATATTCATCCTTCTGTTTCTGACTTATTTCACTCAACATGATTTTTTCAAGGTCCATCCAAGATCGGCTGAAAACAGTGAAGTCACCATTTTTTACAGCTGAGTAGTATTCCATTGTGTATATATACCACAACTTGCTCAGCCACTCATCTGTTGTTGGACACCTGGGTTGCTTCCAGGTTTTGGCTATTACAAATTGTGCTGCCAAGAACATATGTGTACACAGATCTTTTTGGATGGATGTGTTGGGTTCCTTAGGATATATCCCCAGGAGAGGAATTGCAGGGTCATAGGGTAGGTCCATTTCTAGCCTTCTGAGAGTTCTCCAGACTGTTCTCCACAGAGGTTGGTTACCAATTGACATTCCCACCAGCAGTGCAGGAGGGTTCCTTTGACCCCACACCCTCTCCAGCATTTGCTGCTGTTACCTTTTCTGATGTATGACATTCTCACAGGAGTGAAGTGATATCTCATTGTTGTCTTGATTTGCATTTCTCTGACAATCAGAGACTTGGAGCATTTTTTCATGTGTTTCTCGGCCTTTTGGATCTCTTCTGTGGTGAATATTCTGTCCTCCCTCCATTTTTGGATGGGGTTATTTGTTGTCTTGTTGTTGAGTCTGGCAAGCTCTTTATATATGTTGGTTATTAAACTCTTATCTGATGTATGGCATGTAAAGATCTTCTCCCATTCTGTGAGGGGTCTCTTGGTTTGGGTAGTGGTTTCTTTTGCTGTGAAGAAGCTTTTTAATTTGATGTAGTCCCATAGGTTTATACTTGCCTTAGTCTTTCTTGTAATTGGATTTGTTTCATTGAAAATGTCTTTAAAATTTATGCGGAAAAAAGTTCTACCAATATTTTCCTCTAAGTATCTGATAGTTTCTGGTCTAACATCCAAGTCCTTGATCCACTTGGAATTTACTTTTGTATTTGGTGAAAAACAGTGATTCAGTTTCATTCTTCTGCATGTTTCAACCCATTGTTTCCAACACCATTTGTTGAAGAGACTCTGCTTTCCCCATGTAATAGTCTGGGCCCCTTTGTCAAAGATTAGATGCCCATAGGTATGGGGCCTCATTTCTGGGCTCTCAATTCTATTCCACTGGTCAGTGTGTCTATTCATGTTCCAGTACCAAGCAGTTTTGATGACAATGGCCCTATAATACAGTTTGAGATCTGGCAGTGTGATGCCTCCGGTTCTGTTCTTTTTTCTCAAGATTGTTTTGGCAATTCTAGGTCTTTTCTGGTTCCAGATAAACATTTGTAGCATTTTTTCTATTCTCCTAAAAAATGTGCTTGGGATCTTGATGGGGATAGCATTAAATTTGTAGATGGCTCTGGGTAATATATTCATTTTGATGATGTTAATTCTTCCAACCCATGAACATGGAATATCTTTCCACTTCTTTGTGTCTTTTTCAATTTCTTTGAGTAGTGACTCATAATTTTCAGTATAAAAGTCTTTCACTTCTTTGGTTAGGTTTACTCCTAGATATTTTATTGTTTTTGTTGCTATAGAAAAAGGAACTGATTTCTGGATTTCAATTTCTTCTAACTTAGTGTTTGCATAGAGGAATGCCACTGACTTTTGAATGTTAATTTTATAGCTCGACACATTACTGTATTGCCTGATGATTTCCAAAAGCTTCTTGCTGGATTCCGTAGGCTTTTCCATGTATACTATCATGTCATCTGCAAATAAGAAGAGTTTGACTTCTTCTCTTCCAATCTGTATGCCTTTAATTCCTTGCTCCTGCCTGATTGCTATGGCAAGAACTTCCAACACTATGTTGAATAGTAATGGTGATAGTGGGCAGCCCTGTCTAGTACCTGATCTGAGGGAAAATGCTTCCAGTTTTTCACCATTGAGTATGATGTTGGCTGTAGGTTTGCTATATATAGACTCCATTATCTTCAGGAATTTTCCATCTATTCCCATTTTTTGTAGTGTTTTGATCATAAAGGGATGTTGTATTTTGTCAAAGGCTTTCTCTGCGTCTATTGATAAGACCATGTGGTTTTTGGTCTTGCTTTTGTTGATGTGGTGGATCACATTGATTGATTTACGTATATTAAACCAACCTTGCATGCCTGGGATAAACCCCACTTGGTCATGATGAACAATCTTTTTGATATACTGCTGTATCCGGTTGGCTAGAATTTTGTCTAATATTTTCGCATCTATGTTCATCAGAGATATTGGTCTGTAGTTTTCTTTTTTGGTTGTGTCCCTGTCTGCTTTTGGTATCAGGGTGATGTTGGCTTCATAGAAGCTGGCAGGGAGTATTCCAGTGTCTTCAATCTTCTGGAAGACTTTTAAAAGTAGAGGTATTAGTTCTTCTTTGAAGGTTTTGTAGAATTCATTTGTAAAACCATCTGGTCCAGGACTTTTATTTTTGGGAAGATTTTTGATAACTGTTTCAATTTCATTAGCTGTGATGGGCCTGTTCATGTTATCCACTTCCTTTTTACTTAGTTTTGGAAGTTTGTAGGTATCTAGGAAATCATTCATTTCTTCCAGGTTCTCTAGCTTGGTGGCATATAGTTGTTCATAGAAGCCTGGCATGATATGTTGAATTTCTGCAGTGTCTGTTGTGATATCTCCTCTTTCATTTACTATCCCATTTATTTGGGTCTTCTCCCTTTTCTGTTTTGTGAGTCTGGCTAAAGGCTTGTCGATTTTGTTTACTCTTTCAAAGAACCAACATTTGCTTTCATTGATCTTTTGTATGGTTTTCCTATTCTCAATGTTATTTATTTCTGCCCTAACTTTAGTGATTTCTGTCCTTCTGGTTGCTTTAGGATTCCTTTGTTGTTCTTCTTCTAGGTCTTTAAGATGTGCAATCAGGCTGTTTATTTGTGCCTTTTCTTGTTTCCTAATGTGTGCTTGTATAGCTTTGAACTTCCCTCTTAGGACTGCTTTAGCTGTGTCCCAAATATTTTGATAGCTTGTGTCTTCATTTTCATTGAACTCTGGAAACATTTTGATCTCTTCCTTGATTTCCTCTTTGACCCAGAAGTTGTTAAGAAGTGTACTGTTGAGCTTCCACATTTTGGGACTGTTACTAATCTTTTGTTGATTGTTAAGTGTTAGTTTAATTTCACTGTGGTCTGAGAAGATGCTTGGGATGATTTCAGTGCTCTTGAATTGGCTGATGCTGTCTTTGTGGCCTAACATATGGTCTATCCTTGAGAATGATCCATGTGGATTTGAGTAAAATGTGTATTCCAGTTTCTTGGGATGAATGACTCTGAAAATGTCCAATAGTTCTAGTTTATCTCTTCATTTAGCTCCCTTATGTCTTTACTGATTTTCTTCCTGGATGATCTGTCAGGTTGAGATAGTGGGGTGTTGAAGTCCCCTACTATGATTGTGTTACTGTTAATATATTGCCGTAGCTCTTTCAGTAGAAGTTTGATGTATTTAGATGGCTTCTCATTGGGTGCATAGATATTAATAATTGTTAAGTCCTCTTGATTGACTGATCCTCTGAGCATTAAGTAGTGTCCATTCCTATCTTTTTTAATCTTATCTATTTTAAAGTCTGTCATGTCAGATATGAGAATAGCTGTTCCTGCCCTTTTTTGTGGGCCATTGGCTTGTATGATAGTTTTCCATCCTTTCACTTTAAGTCTGTGTTTGTCTTGTTGAGTTAGGTGAGTTTCCTGTAGACAACATATTGTTGGGTTGTGTTTTCTGATCCATCTTCCTACTCTGTGTCTTTTAATAGGTGAATTCAGGCCATTGACATTTATTGATAGCAAAGATTGAAGATATTTTAACGCCATTCTTGTAGAGTTTTAGAGTGTTTTGATATATGTCCTATTTGTGGTGGTCTGGTTATTTATAGGAGACCTTTCAGAACTTCTTTCAGGGCAGGCTTGGTGATGGTTGCTTCCTTCAACTGTTGCTTGTCTGAGAAGGTTTTGATGCCTCCATCTAGTCTGAATAACAGTCTAGCAGGATATAGTATTCTTGGCTGAAAGCCTTTCTCATTGAGCACTCGATAGATATCTTGCCATTCTCTTCTGGCCTGTAGTGTTTGTATGGAGAAGTCTGCTGCTAATCTTATGGGTTTTCCTTTGTAGGTGACTCTTTGTTTTTCTCTTGCAGCCTTGAGGATCCTTTCTTTATCCTTATTCCTTTCCATTCTAAGTATGATATGTCTTGGTGTCTTTAGGTCTGGGTTAATTCTGTTTGGGACCCTCTGGGCCTCTTGAATCTTTATGTCTTTGGTGTTGACTAGAGAAATTTTCAGCTATTATGGCCTGGAGAATGCTTTCTTCCTCTCCTTCTCTTTCTTCCTCTGGTAAGCCAATAATACATATATTGTTTCTTTTGAAGTCATCCCATAGGACTCTGTTGTTGTTTTCAGCATCTCTTAATCTCTTTTTGAGATCTTTTACTTCTTTTTTAGTTGTCTCTAATTCATCCTCAATCTTGCTAATTCTGTCTTCAGCCTCATAGATTCTATTCTCTCTGCCCTCTACTGCTTTCTGGAGTTCATCTATTTTGTTGCCCTGCTCTGATACTGTTTTAGCTTGTTCAGCTAGTTGCCTTCTTAGCTCAGCGATTTCAGCTTTCAGCTCTCTAATAACCATGAGATAATTAGAATTTTCTTCCATATTCTCATTTGTTGTTCCTGCATTTCTGATTACAATTTTTTCAAATTCTTTACTCACTCCTGTTATTATTTCCTTAGCTAATGTTTGGATGTTGAACTCGTTGTTTTGTGCTTCACCCTCTGGAGGACTTTTAGCTGGACTCTTGTCCTGGTTCGAGTCTCCAATATTTCTTTCTTGTTGTTTTAACCATTTTATATATTATGTTATGAGTTCCTTTTATCAGTACTTTTCAAATTATTGATCACTATTGCCTGGATTGACTTGTGTCTAAGTAATTTAATTAAAGATTTTACCGTGGTGGAAGTTAACAGTTTTTTCAATCCCTGAGTTGGAGCTCAGTGGTGTAAAAGCCTCTTTTTTTTTTTTCTTCCCTGTAGGCTATGGGATCCTGAGGGCTTTTAAACTATCAATAGGCTTCTTAGCTTAATCACTGACTCCTGACCAAGAGATAAAGCAGGGTGTGGCAGAGATAATCCAGTGGTTATGCAAAGAGACTTTCACAGCCCCTCAGCTATGCCACCGAGGTATAGGTCTTCTCCTGAGTTTCCCTGTTAGATCTCTGTCCCCTGGTGTCCCTCCCTGTTGCTGCTCCAGATTCTGAGGGTAGTAGTAATGGAGACTCAGAGTTGCACTTGGTGAGTCTCTGGGGAGTCCTTTCCTCCCTTCAGCTGTCCCCTTGTTGTGGAGCAGACTGGAGGTGATGTCTCCACTTATAAACTGCTGAACTGTTAGCAGTCACTTAATCTCTCCTTAGGCCCCTCTCTCCTCTCTGTCACCAGCCACGCGTGTTTGTACTCACGGGTGATTTACTGGGTTCCTGTGGTCATTCTAGTCCTGTCTTGTTTCGGTCCGGGTGGTCTCCTTTGGTATTCCTAGTTGATCCGGGAGAGGAGAGGAGAGGAGAGAAAGCGATCTGCTGCTCGTAGCTCCGCCTCCAGAAGTCGAATCTGTAAGTCTTGTTTATTTTTTATACCTCCCAGTCATGTTCTGACTTTATTTTTTATCATATTTACAATATTGTTTTTTTTTCTACTATTATTATTTTCTTTCATCAGAGCACTGCTCAGCTCTGGCTTACGGTGGTGCAGGGAATTGAATCTGGGATCTTGGAGCCTCAGGCATGAGTATCTGTTTAGATAAACATTATGTTATCTCCCCTGCCGCATATTTACAATACTTATTGTAATTATTATTATTTTTTTGTTACTACTTATTGTAATTATTTTAAAATCTTTGTCCATTGATTCCATTTTCTTTCTCATTCATTTCTCTTTTCTTAAACATTTTTTGGTATTATCTTTTTTTATTGGATAGAGATGGCCAGAAATCGAGAGAGATTGGGGAGGTAGAGAGGGGGAGAGACACCTGCAGCCTTGTTTCACCACTTGTGAAGCTTTTCCCCTGCAGGTGGGGACCGGGGGCTTGAACTGGGTCCTTGTGCACTGTAGTGCAAGCACTTAACCAGGTGTGTCACCGCCTGGCCCCCCATTTCTCTGTTTATATTGCTACATTTTCTTCTAGGTTTAGGTCCACATACTTAGATTCTCCTGCTTCTTGGCATCTATAACATTTTTTAATTTTGTTCTAGACATTGTATATTTCTTATGTTGAGTGAACTCTGTTGCTTTCCTTTAATAAATTGTATACTTTATTCCAATAGGCAGTTGCCTCATTGATGAACCACAGATATAATTGTTTTGAAATTCCTATTGTCTGGTGACATTTCAGTTGTTGTAAAGTCTTGGAATTTTATGAGGAAAACAACCTCAAGCATTAAAAACTTTTTTTTTTTAATGTACTGTATCTCTTTTTTAACCACAGCACTGCTCAGCTCTGAATTATGGTAGTGTGGGGGATTGAACCTGGGACTTTGGGGCCTCAGGCATGAGAGTCTATTTGCATAACCATTACACTATCTACCCCTGCCCTCTACTGTATGTCTTTATGGCAATATTTTCCACTGTGCTGACTTACTTATTTTCAGAGACTTATTTATTTTTATACAGAACAGATGGTGGACATAGCACCTCTCAGCTCTGGTGAGACAGTGCTGAGGGCTGAATCTAGGTCTTCAGCCATATAAATCCTGTGCTCTGATTCACTGAGCTCTCTCCCCAGTCCTATTCTGTTCATTTAGCTTCCTCTTGTTTTATGACTTTTGGATGTACAGGTCTACTACTAATACTGTGTTTGCATAAGAAGAAAATCATATAATTGTGTTTCTAGGGGCCAGGTGAAGGTGGACCTGGTTGAGCACATACATTGTGATGCACAAGACCCAGGTTCAAGCCGCAAGTGCTGCAGGTGACCCTCTCCCTCCCTCTTCTCTCTTAATTTCTCTCTGTTTTTGTCCAGAATATATATATATATATATATATATATATATATATATATATGTATTAAAAGGCAAGAAAAAAGAAAAACAATGCAATTTTCAGAACATATCCTAGTCATGAAGCCACATATTATAGTGCTTGCAAATAACTGTAGTGTGTTTCTGATTTACTTTTAAACCTTTGTGTGTGGGAGTCAGGCAGTAGTGCAGTGAGTTAAGTGCAGGTGGCGCAAAGTGCAAGGAGTCTCGTAAGGATCCCAGTTCGAGCCCCCGGCTCCCCACCTGCAGGGGAGTCTCTTCACAAGCAGTGAAGCAGGTCTGCAGGTGTCTGTCTTTCTCTCCTCCCTCTCTCTCTTCTGCTCCTCTCTCCATTTCTCTCTGTCCTGTCCAACAGCAACAACAGCAATAACTACAACAATAAAACAAGGCCAACAAAAAGGGAATACATAAATGTAAAAAAATTCAAACAAAACAAACAAACAAAAACCTTTGTGTGTGTGGCGGGGGAGAAAATAAATTCTCTAGGACTAGTTGATACCTAGTATGTAGAGTATTTTCTGGAAATTCTTTTTTATTTTATTTGTTTATTCCCTTTTGTTGCCCTCATTATTTTATTGTTGTAGTCGTTGTTGGATAGGACAGAGAGAAATGGAGAGAGGAGGGGGAAGACAGAGAGGGGGAGAAAAAGATAGACACCTGCAGATCTGCTTCACTGTGATTACCCTGCAGGTGGGGAAGTGACTCCCCTACAGGTGGGAATCCTAGGGCTCGAACCTGGGTCCTTACACCAGTCCTTGCGCTTTGCGCCACATGCGCTTAACCCCCTGCGCTACCACCTGACTCCTTATTTTCTGGAAATTCTACAGACGCCCAGCATTAGTTTGCTTTGGCTACCATGAGAGTTTAACCTTAGGCTGGGTGGCTTAAACAACAGAGGTTTATTTTCTCACAGCTCAGGAGCTGGAAGGGTTGGTAAGACTTCTTTTCCAGGCTTATAAAAAGATACCTTCTTATAGTCTCAATATGAACTTCCTCTGAGCACGTGTGGAATGGGTTTGACTTCTCTGCTATCTCTTCCTCTTTTTATAGGGACACTAGTCCTCCTGGATTAGGGCTCCACTCTTATGGCCTTAGTTAACTGTAATCATTTCCACCGAGGTCCCAAATTTATAGTCATTTTGGAAATTAGGGCTTCGACATATGAAGAGTTAGGCGAGCACAGTTCAGTTCACAACGTCCAGCGTTTTCCATGAACTTTCTCCATTCTGAATGGTGGGATATTTAATTCATTATTCTCAGCCCTGTATGAGCTGTCAAATTCTTTGCTTTTCTGGGCACCCAGTAATTTTCTTCTCTGTGTTAGTTTGCTCTTGGTTATATTGTTCAGTCTAAGATGTTAGGAAACTTCTCTCTAGATTTCTGAAGCTCTTTCTCTTGTTTTACCTTTTGTTCCATAAACTGTCTTTCTTGTTATCTCTGAACACCAATCTATGTTTCCTTTCCTTGGTGAGGTCATCACATTCTACGTTCCAGGTAGGAGATTAGTCTGGATGGAGCACTCACATTCATTCCTTTCTCTCAGTTCTCTTACTCCATTATCTCAAAATAATTCATATAGTTTTCCTATTTTTTTTTTTTTAATATTCCTATTTCTATTTTCTTTGGGAAGCAGGTAAAACCACACAGGAGTTACTCTTTCATGGGTGCATGGAGAATTCGTTTTAATTTACAGTTGTGAAATTGCAGATTGTTTTCCTAAGTGGGCGATAAAAGACTTGCTCTACATATGTATATCTAGGCTAAATAGGAAGCGAGTCCACATATATCTAGATGGCAAGTTATGTTTATGTTGTCATTCTCAATAGATTAGATCATACTGTGGTTCCAGTTGCAGCCCTCAAAACCTAAAATTTACATTCAATTAGAATCTGACATGAAACCCTTTCAAAATTCATTCTTACAATAGTGAAAATACTGTGCAAGGCTACCCCCAGTTCAGAACCTTTGCTAGACTATACTGACCAAACATTATATAATAATAGTAATAATGAAATTCTTGGTAAACCAACTGAATATGACTGAGTTGTAGGTACCATACAGCACTGCCACTCAGTCTTTCCTATGAGAACTACAGAGTTGCAAGGGTAGGGAGCACATTTGTGTTTATCAAACGTGAATTTTAATTATACAAATGATGATACATATGAAATATGAAGAATATTCTAGGACTAAAAGTACACTGTGCAGCAGAATCAGCATGAAGGAGGCCTTGTGAAAACCTACACTGGAGACTTTGATTCCGTGGGGCTGACCGGGCATGGACGTGTTTAGCAGGTGACACTGGAGACTTTGATTCCGTGGGGCTGACCAGGCATGGACATGTTTAGCAGGAGATGCTGATACTGCTAGTCTTGGAGCAAAACCTTGAGAATCACATAGAAAAAACCCCACATTTTATATAGAAGTTACATAGAAAAACATTGTGCTGTTTTACTCTGGCAACAGTAATTTTTTTCAAATGAGAGATTTTTATTAGTAATATGGTAAGTGTGAAAGGACTGTGCAGTACAGTTAAAGAAGTCAGAGAACAGGAATTCAAATGGAAGCTAAACAGAGCACTTTGGTTCAAATCTTGTTTAACATTTCCCTTACCAGAAAGTAATTTTGTCTCTTGAATCTCAGACCCTCATCAGTGGAAAGACAATTTTTAATATAGGGTTAGTTACCTTCATAAGAAACCCATTTAACTTAACTAAAATTAAATAATAAATACTACTTTTATTGGGCCAGTTGGTGGTGCACTTGGTTAAGTGCACATATAACTATGCACAAGGAGCTGGGTTTGAGCCCCTGGTCCCCACCAGCAGGGGAAAAGGTCAGTGAAGCAATGCTCCAAGTGTCGCTGTGTTTCTCTTTCCCCTTCCAGCTCCCCTCCCCCTGAATTTATCTCTGTTCTATCAAATCAAATAAAGTTAAATAAATACTACTTTTTATTTACTTATTTTTCTTTACTGGAGGATTAATGGTTTACAGTAAAATACAATAGTTTGTACATGTGTAACATTTCTGAGTTTTCCACATAACAATGCAACTCCCACTAGGTCCTCCTCTGCTATCATGTTCCAGGACCTGAACCCTTCCCTACACTCCAGAGTCTTTTACTTTGGTGCAATAGATCAACTCCAGTCCAAGTTCTGCTTTATGTTTTCCCTTCTGTTCTTATTTTTAAACTTCTGTCTATGAGTGAGATCATCTCATATTGATACATCTCTTTCTGACTTATCTCACTTAACATGATCTCTTCAAGGTCCATCCAAGATGAGATGAAGAAGATTAATTCACCATTTTTAATAGCTGAGTAGTATTGCATTGTGAAAAATACTACTTTTAGATTGATGAGGTTTACAGTTAGTGGTATTTATATACTTATCCTATACTTGGGAGCTACTCTCTGCCCTGATTCAGCTTTCCAGTACTATTTTCAACTCTGATACCATCTCCTCAGATAATACCTTTAGCCCACCTGCATGTCAGCTATCAAGCTCAGGCAAAAATTATAAAGTCATGGGCCCCTTGGAATATACCTAAAACAGACTTTCTAGATTCTTCCAACATGAAGACCCCAAATCTCACTTGCTATATTCTTACCTTTTTGTCCCTGATTATTAAACAATTTGTTCTTCTTTGTATTTTAAAGCTTTTCAGCTACCAAATTGCAGATGCTACTATGACACCAACCTGACTTTTGTGAGCAGATAACTTAACCAATGTATCCTTGGAACCCCACCTCGGCAGAGCCCTTCTCCACTAGGGAAAGATAGGAACAGGCTGTGGGTATGGATCGACCTGTCAACTCCCATGTCCAACAGAGAAGATTCTAATAATTTGGGGGTGTAATTATGAATGTAAATATATTGACCATTACCATTTCTACATTATAGGCATTTCTGGTTTTCCCTTGATCATTTGTGAGAACTGTACTTGACTCCACTTGAGAGTCTGCTTGAAAGTTTTTGCCAGTAAGATGCACTAGTCGTTAGGAGGGAAGATAGACATGTTACACAATGTTCTTTACTACATTTTCCTGTTCCTGTTGGGAGGATGTGTTATGTATGTTACCACTTCTGTCATTAAGGGTATGGATCTTGCTTAGCATGACATTTTGTGGGATACTCGTTGTGTGGTCTATTTATAGGCATCTAAGTGGATGAATAACATCTGATGAGTTCAAAGCACACACATTAATGATGGTATGGACATCTTTCTGAAGAAACTACAAAAACAAATCCAAATTCTGTGGTAATGCTTCCATCTGTCCTCTGATATTCGTTATTGTGGAATACCATACAGTGGTGGTGTCACAAGTGTTATGTCTCGGGAGCATCATGTGACCTGGGGAGTAGAATTATCTGAAGAACCAAAGGAGAGTAAAGGCTGTAATTAAAAATATGCCTCAAGAAGTAGTTTCCATGTGGTTGAGAGAAGCCCTTGAGTACAGCTGGAAAATTTCAGGCTGAAATATGTTGGAACAATAGTTTACAGAGGAAAGTAGCTGGGTTTGTGGTTACACTTGGAAGTGAAATTTCCTTGCTTGGTCATAATAGCAAACTAGCTATAAAGTCTGGAAGAGTATTCCCTAAAGATTTTTACTCCCTGAATAACAAAGAGAAAGATAACAGAAGATGATTTCTTACATGAGAATATGAACTTATACTCACATGAAGAATAGTTTCTTATGTAAAAATGAAAATAAGTTTCCAGGTATAAAGAAAAATAAATTTATTTAATAATTATGTGTAGAAGAATCCAAAACTCAGGAGAGGATATTAGAGTTTCATAGAGGGTTGTAAAATAAGATTGTATTTTATATCTAGTAGTATAAAATTCTCTTTTAGAATTTGACTAAACATCTCAATATAGCCAAAATCACTATTTCTGTCTGAAAGAACCATGCTCAACATATTTACATTCATAATTATACTTCCCAAATTACTGGAATCTCAAAAGTTTGAATTAATTCAGACTCACTTCTTCTGAATTTTCTTTCATTGATGTTGTTACTGGCTTCATTTCCCTTCAAGCGATCTGTCTTGAAATGTTGCTGTTTTCTCCGTTTCTCCCTTTATTCATTTTCCACATTAAATCAGATTTTCATTTCTTACAACGATACTGCTAATAGATCATTCACATTCATGTCGATTTATAAAATTGCTTTAACATGTTGGGATTATTGAGAGTAGTTTTCTAAGAAATGCCACGCAAGCAGAGAAGCACTGAGAAATTGTAAAGTCTTCAGGTGTGGATAATCATTTGGAAATGGGTGGAGGGGGTGGTGGGTGGTTAATTTGTGGTTGATGAAACTTTACAAAAAAAATCAGTGCATTGAAAAGCTAGAGTGGAATCCAAGAGTAGGGTTAGAAAAACTAAAAACAGATGTGTGGCAGGCACATGTGGGTAATCATGAATAATATTTTGGATGATAGGGGTACATTTTAGAACAAGGATGTCTACTGCTGCTGACAAGGAGTATTATCAAACATAAAAAAAAAAAAAGATCCCAGTAGGGATCTACCTGGGGTGGATATGGACTTTCCTTTTATTTTTTATTTTTCATTCTTTATTTTTTTTTGCCTCCAGGGTTATTGCTGGGGCTCAGTGTCTGTACCATGAATCTATTGCTCCTGGAGGCCATTTTTCCCCCTTTTGTTGCCCTTGTAGTAGTTATTATTGTTATTGTTGATGTCGTTCGTTGTTGGATAGGACAGAAAAAAAAGGAGAGAGGAGGGGAAGACAGAGAAGGGGGAGAAAGATAGACACCTGCAGACCTGCTTCACTGCCTGTGAAGTGACTCCCCTGCAGGTGGGGAGCCAGCTCTGCTACAGCCCGACCCCCTGGAGTTTCCTTTTAAGAAAGTAGCTTCATCCATGTTTTCTACCAGCAGACGTTACTAGGAACATTTACTAACGTTAATTCATTAACATTTTATTAACAGTACATTTAATGTTCAAAGTTCCTGTTTTAAAAAAATTAAAAATTATCTTTATTTATTTATTGGATAGAGACAACTAGAAATCGAGAAGGAAAGGAGAGGTAGAGAGGGAGGGAGACAGAGAGACACCTACAGCCCTGCTTTACCACTGGGGAAGCTTTCCCTCTGCAGGTGGGGACGGGGGGCTCCAACCTGGGTCCTTGCGCCCTGTAACAGGCAACATGCACTCAACCAGGTACGCCACAGCCCATCCCCCAAAGTGATCCTTCTTTTTTCAAATATTGGGTAAGATTTTTTTTTAAATTATTACTGTAAGTGAAGCTTAAAAAACCAATGTAGGGTTCTGGGCAGTGGTGCACTTGGTTTTTCGCACCCTGTTATCATGCTCGATGGAGGTTCGAGCCCCCTATCCCCACCTCGGGGGGGGAGGCACTTCCCTAGCGGTGAGGCAGGTTTGCAGGTGTTCTCTTTCTCTCTCTAGCTCTTTCTCTCCTTTGCCCTCTCAATTTCTCTCTGTCCTATGCTGTAATAATAATAAAAAAATACAGAAATAAAAAAAGGAAGAAAATGGATTCTGGGAGCAGTGGATTTTTAGTGCTTGGCACCAGGCCCCTGTAATAACCTTTGTGGCAGAAAAAGAGAAAAAAAAATAACAATACAAAAAAAAACCCCAACCAATAACAAAGACAAACAAAAAACCCCTAAAAGCACAAACTAAAACAACAGCAAACACCCCCCCCCCCGATAAAAAAACAACAACCCAAAATCAAAACCAAAACCAAAAACCTTGTAGAAATGGGTATGATGCAGAAGGGAGAGATGGAGATGATGGAGATGGTGGGGATGGGGATGATGCAGAAGGAGGAGATGGAGATGATGGAGATGATGGAGATGGTGGGGATGGGGATGATGCAGAAGGAGGAGATGGAGATGATGGAGATGATGGAGATGGTGGGGATGGGGATGATGCAGAAGGAGGAGATGGAGATGATGGAGATGATGGAGATGGTGGGGATGGGGATGATGCAGAAGGGAGAGATGGAGATGATGGAGATCCCTCTGCATCATCCCCATCCTTGCCATCTCCAGCATCTCCATCTCCCTGTTCTGCATCATCCCCATCCCCACCATCTCCAGCATCTCCATCTCCCCCTTCTGCATCATCCCCATCCCCGCCTTCTCCATTTTTCAACATCCCCCGTTTGGTTTTGCCACTCTTATTGGAAATTCATGGTTTGTGTACATTGTTTCTGGGCTCTGGAGATTTGGGTCTAGGACTGTTGGTGAAGTTTTCTGCCCAGGAAAGTAAGGCTGGCACCATATTTTCTAAATAACTACATAAGCTTTTTAGAGTAATAGGACTTATGAATAGCAATCCTTTCACACTAGCTGTGGTTTAACTTCCCTAGAAAGGGCACAGAAGAAATGCCTCTAAATTGTCTGCTGGCTGTTGGTAGAATAAGTCACTTGAACAATGTGCTGCATTGTCACATGTACAGCTCTGGCTTGAGCCCGGCCCCCATCACACTGAAGGAAGCTTAGATGCTGTGGTCTGTTTCATGCTTGCTCTACCTCTCTGCCTCTAGAAGACAAAAGAAAACCAAACACAAATCTTAAAAAAATCAACAAAATTAGGGACCATTTGGTGGAGTACCTGATTAAGTGCACACATTACAAAATTGGTAGGTTTTTTAATTTTATTTTTAATACATGGAAACATGATGGTAAATGTGAACTAATCTTATGGAGAAAGGAAGACGATGAAGACATCTGACAAGATTCAATGGGTCATGGACATGACCAAGTAATTTGATGGGCCGGGCTCTGTCAGGCTAGGACAGTGGGTAAGAAAGCACATAGTGAGGATTCGACTTCCGGAGGCGGAGCTACAAGCAGCAGATCGCTTTCTCTCCTCTCCTCTCCTCTCCCGGATCAACTAGGAATACCAAAGGAGACCACCCGGACCGAAACAAGACAGGACTAGAATGACCACAGAAACCCAGTAAATCACCCGTGAGTACAAACACGCGTGGCTGGTGACAGAGAGGAGAGAGGGGCCTAAGGAGAGATTAAGTGACTGCTAACAGTTCGACAGTTTGTCAGTGGAGACACCACCTTCAGTCTGCTCCACCAACAAGGGGACAGCTGAAGGGAGGAAAGGACTCCCCAGAGACTCACCAAGTGCAACTCTGAATCTCCATTACTACTACCCTCAGAATCTGGAGCAGCAACAGGGAGGGACACCAGGGTACAGAGATCTAACCGGGAAACTCAGAAGACCTATACCTCGGTGGCATAGCTGAGGGGCTGTGAAAGTCTCTTTGCATAACCAGTGGATTATCTCTGCCACACCCTGCTTTATCTCTTGGTCAGGAGTCAGTGATTAAGCTAAGAAGCCTATTGATAGTTTAAAAGCCCTCAGGCTCCCATAGCCTACAGGGAAAAAAAAAAAAAAGGCTTTTACACCACTGAACTCCAACTCAGGGATTGAAAAAACTGTTAACTTATTTAAAATGGTTAAAACAACAAGAAAAAATATTGGAGACTCGAACCAGGACAAGAGTCCAGCTAAAAGTCCTCCAGAGGGTGAAGCACAAAACAACGAGTTCAACATCCAAACATTAGCTAAGGAAATAATAACAGGAGTGAGTAAAGAATTTGAAAAAATTGTAATCAGAAATGCAGGAACAACAAATGAGAATATGGAAGAAAATTCTAATTATCTCATGGTTATTAGAGAGCTGAAAGCTGAAATCGCTGAGCTAAGAAGGCAACTAGCTGAACAAGCTAAAACAGTATCAGAGCAGGGCAACAAAATAGATGAACTCCAGAAAGCAGTAGAGGGCAGAGAGAATAGAATCTATGAGGCTGAAGACAGAATTAGCAAGATTGAGGATGAATTAGAGACAACTAAAAAAGAAGTAAGAGATCTCAAAAAGAGATTAAGAGATGCTGAAAACAACAACAGAGTCCTATGGGATGACTTCAAAAGAAACAATATACGCATTATTGGCTTACCAGAGGAAGAAAGAGAAGGGGAGGAAGAAAGCGTTCTCCAGGCCATAATAGCTGAAAATTTCTCTAGTCTAGACAACACCAAAGACATAAAGATTCAAGAAGCCCAGAGGGTCCCAAAGAGAATTAACCCAGACCTAAAGACACCAAGACATGTCATACTTAGAATGGAAAGGAATAAGGATAAAGAAAGGATCCTCAAGGCTGCAAGAGAAAAACAAAGAGTCACCTACAAAGGAAAACCCATAAGATTAGCAGCAGACTTCTCCATACAAACACTACAGGCCAGAAGAGAATGGCAAGATATCTATCGAGTGCTCAATGAGAAAGGCTTTCAGCCAAGAATACTATATCCTGCTAGATTGTCATTCAGACTAGATGGAGGCATCAAAACCTTCTCAGACAAGCAACAGTTGAAGGAAGCAACCATCACCAAGCCTGCCCTGAAAGAAGTTCTGAAAGGTCTCCTATAAACAGTCAGACCACCACAAATAGGACATATATCAAAACACTCTAAAACTCTACAAGAATGGCGTTAAAATATCTTCAATCTTTGATATCAATAAATGTCAATGGCCTGAATTCACCTATTAAAAGACACAGAGTAGGAAGATGGATCAGAAAACACAACCCAACAATATGTTGTCTACAGGAAACTCACCTAACGCAACAAGACAAACACAGACTTAAAGTGAAAGGATGGAAAACTATCAGTCAAGCCAATGGCCCACAAAAAAGGGCAGGAACAGCTATTCTCATATCTGACATGATAGACTTTAAAATAGATAAGATTAAAAAAGATAGGAATGGACACTACTTAATGCTCAGAGGATCAGTCAATCAAGAGGACTTAACAATTATTAATATCTATGCACCCAATGAGAAGCCATCTAAATACATCAAACTTCTACTGAAAGAGCTACAGCAATATATTAAATGGACCTACCCTATGACCCTGCAATTCCCCTCCTGGGGATATATCCTAAGGAACCCAACACATCCATCCAAAAAGATCTGTATACACATATGTTCTTGGCAGCACAATTTGTAATAGCCAAAACTTGGAAGCAACCCAGGTGTCCAACAACAGATGAGTGGCTGAGCAAGTTGTGGTATATATACACAATGGAATACTACTCAGCTGTAAAAAATGGTGACTTCACCGTTTTCAGCCCATCTTGGATGGACCTTGAAAAAATCATGTTGAGTGAAATAAGTCAGAAAGTGAAGGATGAATATGGGATGATCTCACTCTCAGGCCGACGTTGAAAAACAAGATTAGAAAAGAAAACACAAGTCGAACCTGAAATGGAATTGGAGTATTACACCAAAGTAAAAGACTCTGGGGTGGGTGGGTAGGTGGGTGGGGAGAATACAGGTCCATGAAAAATGATGTATGAAATAGTGGGGGTTGTATTGTTAAATGGGAATCTGGGGAATGTTATGCATGTACAAACCATTGTATTTACTGTTGAATGTAAAGCATTAATTCCCCAATAAAGAAATAAATTATTTAAAAAAAAAAAAAAAAGAAAGCACATAGTGTCTAGTGACTTTCTCTATAAATGAGGACAGAGGTTTGTTTTGATGGGTACTTTGAAGTGTTCTCCCACTCCATCGTCAGCAAAGATGAACATTTTCTCTTTATGTAAGGCACCTTTCATTTTTAGATAGTGATAATTTTTTACAGCATTATTTTCATAATTTGAAGGGAAAATTTGCCAGTAGCTATCATTTCCTTCCTGTGGGGTATACTAAACCACTGAAACGGAAGGTAGGGTTGCTCACCCTGTTGGATGGTTACCCATGTCAATTCCCTCGTCAAGCTTCCTCATGAGGGGAGAACCGTCTTTGACCACATGGGCCATGAACCCTGGGAAGACAGGTGTTCTTTTCCCCTGATGCTCAGGGGCTGAATTTTTATAATTTCTGATATATGTATGTTATATATTGTATTTTATGAGTTTTCAGGCACTGTACAATAACTGAACATTTGTATATACTGTTATTTGATCATTACATATCCAGTCAACATCTGTCACACCATGCATCTTTTCCTTTTCTTTATTTTATATATAAAGATTTTATTTATTTACTAATGAGAAAGATAGGAGACAGAGAGAGAGAGAGAAAGAACCAGACATTACTGTGGTACATGTGCTGCCGGGAATCGAACTCCGGACCTCATGGTTGAAAGTCCTGTTGTTAAAATTCGGAGGCTTTTGCTGGCCGGGATAGCTTCATGGGCGGGTAACAGAGACGACCAGACACACGGCTGGGCAGGGCAGCTGTATTTCTTTATTCAGGAACAACGATTCATAAACTTAACCAAACTAATCACCAAACAGAACTCTGCTGTCCCTTTGCGGCGGCGCAAGCACTCTCTCTTACTCTGGAACTCTGCAACTCTTCCACTCTGGAACTCAGGAACCCTCTCTCGGGGTTCCTTGGGGCGGGGCCAAGCGGCCCGCGAAATTAGCAGGACTGATCCAATTCTCTTGGCGGGGGAGAACTAAAACCCCATGTAAAGCATACGACAAAGTCCAGTGCCTTAGCCACTGCGTCACATCCTGGACCACCCACTCATGTTTTTTGAAAACATATTTTGATTTTTTACTGGATAGAGACAGAGAGAAATTGAGAGGGGAGAAAGATAGAGAGGGAGAGAGACAGAAAGGCACCAGCTCTCATGAAGTTCTCCATATGTAGGCAGGTCTTGAACCTGGGTCCTTGCACACTGTAATGAACATTTATTTATTATTTATTTATTTATTTATTTATTTTTACCAGAGCATTGCTCAGCTTTAGTTTGTGGTGGTTCAGGGGACTGAACCTGGGACTTTGGAACCTCAGGCATGAGAGTCTCTTTGCATAACCATTATACTATCTATCCCTCCCTGTCCATAGCTACTTTTTTGTTATGAGGACCTTTAAGATCTACTCTTGGGCTGGCAAAAACAACTCCCCTGTGTAGTCCACCTGCTTTGTCATGCATGTGAACCAGGCATGGGACAGTCTGACCCCTATGGGAGAGGCTTTAATGCAATGGTGCCTTCCCTTCTCTCTCTCTTTTTCTTTCCTTTCAGTATATAAAAAAAAAAATCAGCCTGGGGTGGTGAGGCCATAGCTCAAACAAAAAGCAATCAACTCTTACCAGCTTTCAAATATACAGTAAAGTGTTATTACTACAGACAGCAGGCTGCATATTGTACCCTATGACATTTTACAACTTAAGTTTGTACATTTGGACCTTTCCCTTGAGCCATCTTCCTTTATCCCACATAAGTCCTGTCAACTGCCAACTGTCCTCTTTATCTACAAATTTTGTGGGGTTCTTTATTCTACATAAGTGTGAAGTTACAAGTCTCTCCCTCTCTTTGTTTCTCTTATTTCACTTAGCATAATGCTTTTAAAACCAAAAAAGGACATCTTGACTGTTACTCTGTTTTTTTCCTTCTTTTTCTTCTTCTTTTTTTTTTTTTTTTGATATTTATTTTTTGTCTCCAGGGTTATTGCTGGGGCTCGGTTGCTGCACTATGAATCCACTGCTCCTGGAGGCTATTTTTTTCCCTTTTGTTGCCCTTGTTATTTATCTTTGTTGTTATTGTTGTTATTAGTGTCACTGTTGTTGGATAGGACAGAGAGAGATGGAGAGAGGAGGGGAAGATGCGGGGGGTGGGGGGAGAAAGATAGACACCTGCAGACCTGCTTCACCACCTGTGAAGTGACTCCCCTGCAGGTGGGGAGCCA